>NW_024058800.1:20000-46819 GCF_016432855.1 Salvelinus namaycush
TATGTATGTATGCATGTATGTATGTATGTATGTATGCATGTATGCATGCATGCATGTATGCATGTATGTATGTATGCATGTATGTATGTATGTATGTATGTATGTATGCATGTATGCATGTATGTATGTATGTATGTATGAATGTATGTATGTATGTATGTATGTATGTATGTATGTATGTATGTATGTATGTATGTATGTATGTATGTATGCATGCATGCATGCATGCGTGCATGCATGTATGTATGTATGTATGCATGCACTGTACATGTATGTATGTATGTATGTATGTATGTATGTATGTATGTATGTATGTATGTATGTATGTATGCATGCATGTATGCATGTATGTATGCATGTATGTATGAATGAGTCCACACAGATTGGGGTGAATGGTATCAGTGTATGTTTTTGTTGAGATTTAATGGTAAGGGGTCTGATGTAGATGACGGTAGATTTGTTTCCATTTAGCACCATGACAAATACAAGCCAGGTCAGGCTGGATACGGCAGACAACGTCTATGGGTGATTCATTGGAACAGTGTGTAGCTGTAATTGCTTCAGTTGTCCACTTGATGGCAGTCAACCTCTTTCATTTCTCTTGCCACTGCGTTGAGAGATAGGGCTTGGACGATATAGCATGGACGTGTGGAGATTTATATACGTACCGTACTGCACCTATAGTCTATACCTGACTATAAACCAGGTCTAGTTTACTACAGTCTATACCTGACTATAAACCAGGTCTATTTTACTACAGTCTATACCTGACTATAAACCAGGTCTAGTTTACTACAGTCTATACCTGACTATAAACCAGGTCTAGTTTACTACAGTCTATACCTGACTATAAACCAGGTCTAGTTTACTACAGTCTAAACCTGACTATAAACCAGGTCTATTTTACTACAGTCTATACCTGACTATAAACCAGGTCTAGTTTACTACACCTACAGTCTATACCTGACTATAAACCAGGTCTAGTTTACTACAGTCTATACCTGACTATAAACCAGGTCTAGTTTACTACACCTACAGTCTATACCTGACTATAAACCAGGTCTAGTTTACTACAGTCTATACCTGACTATAAACCAGGTCTAGTTTACTACAGTCTATACCTGACTAGAAACCAGGTCTAGTTTACTACAGCTACAGTCTATACCTGACTATAAACCAGGTCTAGTTTACTACACCTACAGTCTATACCTGACTATAAACCAGGTCTAGTTTACTACAGCTACAGTCTATACCTGACTATAAACCAGGTCTAGTTTACTACAGTCTATACCTGACTATAAACCAGGTCTATTTTACTACAGTCTATACCTGACTATAAACCAGGTCTAGTTTACTACACCTACAGTCTATACCTGACTATAAACCAGGTCTAGTTTACTACAGTCTATACCTGACTATAAACCAGGTCTAGTTTACTACACCTACAGTCTATACCTGACTATAAACCAGGTCTAGTTTCCTACAGTCTATTCCTGACTATAAACCAGGTCTATTTTACTACAGTCTATACCTTACTATAAACCAGGTCTAGTTTACTACACCTACAGTCTATACCTGACTATAAACCAGGTCTAGTTTACTACAGCTACAGTCTATACCTGACTGTAAACCAGGTCTAGTTTACTACAGTCTATACCTGACTATAAACCAGGTCTATTTTACTACAGTCTATACCTGACTATAAACCAGGTCTAGTTTACTACACCTACAGTCTATACCTGACTATAAACCAGGTCTAGTTTACTACAGTCTATACCTGACTATAAACCAGGTCTAGTTTACTACACCTACAGTCTATACCTGACTATAAACCAGGTCTAGTTTACTACAGTCTATACCTGACTAGAAACCAGGTCTAGTTTACTACAGTCTATACCTGACTATAAACCAGGTCTAGTTTACTACAGCTACAGTCTATACCTGACTATAAACCAGGTCTAGTTTACTACAGTCTATACCTGACTATAAACCAGGTCTAGTTTACTACAGTCTATACCTGACTATAAACCAGGTCTAGTTTACTACAGTCTATACCTGACTATAAACCAGGTCTAGTTTACTACAGTCTATACCTGACTATAAACCAGGTCTAGTTTACTACAGTCTATACCTGACTATAAACCAGGTCTAGTTTACTACAGTCTATACCTGACTATAAACCAGGTCTAGTTTACTACAGCTACAGTCTATACCTGACTATAAACCAGGTCTAGTTTACTACAGTCTATACCTGACTAGAAACCAGGTCTAGTTTACTACACCTACAGTCTATACCTGACTATAAACCAGGTCTAGTTTACTACAGTCTATACCTGACTAGAAACCAGGTCTATTTTACTACAGCTACAGTCTATACCTGACTATAAACCAGGTCTAGTTTACTACAGTCTATACCTGACTAGAAACCAGGTCTAGTTTACTACACCTACAGTCTATACCTGACTATAAACCAGGTCTAGTTTACTACAGTCTATACCTGACTAGAAACCAGGTCTATTTTACTACAGCTACAGTCTATACCTGACTATAAACCAGGTCTAGTTTACTACAGTCTATACCTGACTAGAAACCAGGTCTAGTTTACTACAGTCTATACCTGACTATAAACCAGGTCTAGTTTACTACAGTCTATACCTGACTATAAACCAGGTCTAGTTTACTACAGTCTATACCTGACTATAAACCAGGTCTAGTTTACTACAGTCTATACCTGACTATAAACCAGGTCTAGTTTACTACAGTCTATACCTGACTAGAAACCAGGTCTAGTTTACTACACCTACAGTCTATACCTGACTATAAACCAGGTCTAGTTTACTACAGTCTATACCTGACTATAAACCAGGTCTAGTTTACTACAGTCTATACCTGACTATAAACCAGGTCTAGTTTACTACAGTCTATACCTGACTATAAACCAGGTCTAGTTTACTACAGTCTATACCTGACTAGAAACCAGGTCTAGTTTACTACAGTCTATACCTGACTAGAAACCAGGTCTAGTTTACTACAGTCTATACCTGACTATAAACCAGGTCTAGTTTACTACAGTCTATACCTGACTATAAACCAGGTCTAGTTTACTACAGTCTATACCTGACTATAAACCAGGTCTAGTTTACTACAGTCTATACCTGACTAGAAACCAGGTCTAGTTTACTACAGTCTATACCTGACTATATTCCAGGTCTAGTTTACTACAGCTACAGTCTATACCTGACTATAAACGAGGTCTAGTTTACTACAGTCTATACCTGACTAGAAACCAGGTCTAGTTTACTACAGCTACAGTCTATACCTGACTATAAACCAGGTCTAGTTTACTACAGTCTATACCTGACTATAAACCAGGTCTATTTTACTACAGTCTATACCTGACTATAAACCAGGTCTAGTTTACTACAGTCTATACCTGACTATAAACCAGGTCTAGTTTACTACAGTCTATACCTGACTATAAACCAGGTCTAGTTTACTACAGTCTAAACCTGACTATAAACCAGGTCTATTTTACTACAGTCTATACCTGACTATAAACCAGGTCTAGTTTACTACACCTACAGTCTATACCTGACTATAAACCAGGTCTAGTTTACTACACCTACAGTCTATACCTGACTACAAACCAGGTCTAGTTTACTACAGTCTATACCTGACTATAAACCAGGTCTAGTTTACTACACCTACAGTCTATACCTGACTATAAACCAGGTCTAGTTTACTACAGTCTATACCTGACTAGAAACCAGGTCTAGTTTACTACAGTCTATACCTGACTATAAACCAGGTCTAGTTTACTACAGCTACAGTCTATACCTGACTATAAACCAGGTCTAGTTTACTACAGTCTATACCTGACTATAAACCAGGTCTAGTTTACTACAGTCTATACCTGACTATAAACCAGGTCTAGTTTACTACAGTCTATACCTGACTATAAACCAGGTCTAGTTTACTACAGTCTATACCTGACTATAAACCAGGTCTAGTTTACTACAGTCTATACCTGACTATAAACCAGGTCTAGTTTACTACAGCTACAGTCTATACCTGACTATAAACCAGGTCTAGTTTACTACAGTCTATACCTGACTAGAAACCAGGTCTAGTTTACTACACCTACAGTCTATACCTGACTATAAACCAGGTCTAGTTTACTACAGTCTATACCTGACTAGAAACCAGGTCTATTTTACTACAGCTACAGTCTATACCTGACTATAAACCAGGTCTAGTTTACTACAGTCTATACCTGACTATAAACCAGGTCTAGTTTACTACAGTCTATACCTGACTATAAACCAGGTCTAGTTTACTACAGTCTATACCTGACTATAAACCAGGTCTAGTTTACTACAGTCTATACCTGACTATAAACCAGGTCTAGTTTACTACAGTCTATACCTGACTATAAACCAGGTCTAGTTTACTACAGTCTATACCTGACTAGAAACCAGGTCTAGTTTACTACACCTACAGTCTATACCTGACTATAAACCAGGTCTAGTTTACTACAGTCTATACCTGACTATAAACCAGGTCTAGTTTACTACAGTCTATACCTGACTAGAAACCAGGTCTAGTTTACTACAGTCTATACCTGACTATAAACCAGGTCTAGTTTACTACAGTCTATACCTGACTATAAACCAGGTCTAGTTTACTACAGTCTATACCTGACTATAAACCAGGTCTAGTTTACTACAGTCTATACCTGACTATAAACCAGGTCTAGTTTACTACAGTCTATACCTGACTATAAACCAGGTCTAGTTTACTACAGTCTATACCTGACTATAAACCAGGTCTAGTTTACTACAGTCTATACCTGACTAGAAACCAGGTCTAGTTTACTACAGTCTATACCTGACTATATACCAGGTCTAGTTTACTACAGCTACAGTCTATACCTGACTATAAACGAGGTCTAGTTTACTACAGTCTATACCTGACTAGAAACCAGGTCTAGTTTACTACAGCTACAGTCTATACCTGACTATAAACCAGGTCTAGTTTACTACAGTCTATACCTGACTATAAACCAGGTCTAGTTTACTACAGTCTATACCTGACTATAAACCAGGTCTAGTTTACTACAGCTACAGTCTATACCTGACTATAAACCAGGTCTAGTTTACTACAGTCTACACCTGACTAGAAACCAGGTCTAGTTTACTACACCTACAGTCTATACCTGACTATAAACCAGGTCTAGTTTACTACAGTCTATACCTGACTATAAACCAGGTCTAGTTTACTACACTCTATACCTGACTATAAACCAGGTCTAGTTTACTACAGTCTATACCTGACTATAAACCAGGTCTAGTTTACTACAGTCTATACCTGACTATAAACCAGGTCTAGTTTACTACAGTCTATACCTGACTATAAACCAGGTCTAGTTTACTACAGTCTATACCTGACTAGAAACCAGGTCTAGTTTACTACAGTCTATACCTGACTATATACCAGGTCTAGTTTACTACAGCTACAGTCTATACCTGACTATAAACCAGGTCTAGTTTACTACAGTCTATACCTGACTAGAAACCAGGTCTAGTTTACTACAGCTACAGTCTATACCTGACTAGAAACCAGGTCTAGTTTACTACAGTCTATACCTGACTATAAACCAGGTCTATTTTACTACAGTCTATACCTGACTATAAACCAGGTCTAGTTTACTACACCTACAGTCTATACCTGACTAGAAACCAGGTCTAGTTTACTACAGTCTATACCTGACTATAAACCAGGTCTAGTTTACTACAGTCTATACCTGACTATAAACCAGGTCTATTTTACTACACCTACAGTCTATACCTGACTATAAATCAGGTATAAATACATCTAGAGTCATTCTAATGACTATTGGCTTTCTCCAAGTGTAACCTGCTCGTAAAGACATGGTTTCTGCCTCTCTCTGCTCTCCTGTGCCATATCCTATAGGATAGTCAGTGTTGAACTAGGTTGTGTGTGTGTGTATATGTATTCAGGAGAACATAGCCACTTTCTTTCTGGAGGGAGAGACTGTGTTATTCTGGTGCTCTTAAAGAAGGGCAGATGGTGTTATTACTAAAACACCAATTAGCTGTGAGCGGGTTGCAACGACGCAGATCCCAGCCAGCTAGTGGTTTGTGTTCGCAGGCAGTCCTCTTCTCTGCCACAGTGAGGGGAAAGGGGGGGATACCTAGTCAGTTGTACAACTGAATGCCTTCGACTGAAATGTGTCTTCCGCATTTAACCCCTCTGAATCAGAGAGGTGCGGGGGGCTGCCATAATCGACAGCCACGTCTTCGGCGCCCGGGTAACAGTGGGTTAACTGCCTTGTTCAGGGGAACAGTGGGTTAACTGCCTTGTTCAGGGGAACAGTGGGTTAACTTCCTTGTTCAGGGGAACAGTGGGTTAACTGCCTTGTTCAGGGGAACAGTGGGTTAACTGCCTTGTTCAGGGGAACAGTGGGTTAACTGCCTTGTTCAGGGGAACAGTGGGTTAACTGCCTTGTTCAGGGGAACAGTGGGTTAACTGCCTTGTTCAGGGGAACAGTGGGTTAACTGCCTTGTTCAGGGGAACAGTGGGGTTAACTGCCTTGTTCAGGGGAACAGTGGGTTAACTGCCTTGTTCAGGGGAACAGTGGGTTAACTGCCTTGTTCAGGGGAACAGTGGGGTTAACTGCCTTGTTCAGGGGAACAGTGGGTTAACTGCCTTGTTCAGGGGAACAGTGGGTTAACTGCCTTGTTCAGGGGAACAGTGGGTTAACTGCCTTGTTCAGGGGAACAGTGGGTTAACTGCCTTGTTCAGGGGAACAGTGGGTTAACTGCCTTGTTCAGGGGAACAGTGGGTTAACTGCCTTGTTCAGGGGAACAGTGGGTTAACTGCCTTGTTCAGGGGAACATTGGGTTAACTGCCTTGTTCAGTGGAACAGTGAGTTAACTGCCTTGTTCAGTGGAACAGTGAGTTAACTGCCTTGTTCAGGGGAACATTGGGTTAACTGCCTTGCTCAGGGGAACAGTGGGTTAACTGTCTTGCTCAGGGGAACAGTGGGTTAACTGCCTTGTTCAGGGGAGCAGTGGGTTAACTGCCTTGCTCAGGGGAACAGTGGGTTAACTGCCTTGTTCAGGGGAACAGTGGGTTAACTGCCTTGTTCAGGGGAACAGTGGGTTAACTGCCTTGTTCAGGGGAACAGTGGGTTAACTGCCTTGTTCAGGGGCACAGTGGGCCTTGTTCAGGGGAACAGTGGGTTAACTGCCTTGTTCAGGGGAGCAGTGGGTTAACTGCCTTGTTCAGGGGAACAGTGGGTTAACTGCCTTGTTCAGGGGAACAGTGGGTTAACTGCCTTGTTCAGGGGAACAGTGGGTTAACTGCCTTGTTCAGGGGAACAGTGGGTTAACTGCCTTGTTCAGGGGAACAGTGGGTTAACTGCCTTGTTCAGGGGAACAGTGGGTTAACTGCCTTGTTCAGGGGAACAGTGGGTTAACTGCCTTATTCAGGGGAACAGTGGGTTAACTACCTTGTTCAGGGGAACAGTGGGTTAACTGCCTTGTTCAGGGGAACAGTGGGTTAACTGCCTTGTTCAGGGGAACAGTGGGTTAACTGTCTTGTTCAGGGGAACAGTGGGTTAACTGCCTTGTTCAGGGGAACAGTGGGTTAACTGCCTTGTTCAGGAGAACAGTGGGTTAACTGCCTTTTTCAGGGGAACAGTGGGTTAACTGCCTTGTTCAGGGGAACAGTGGGCTAACTGCCTTGTTCAGGGCCCGGGGAACAGTGGGTTAACTGCCTTGTTCAGGGGAACAGTGGGTTAACTGCCTTGTTCAGGGGAACAGTGGGTTAACTGCCTTGTTCAGGGGAACAGTGGGTTAACTGCCTTGTTCAGGGGAACATTGGGTTAACTGCCTTGTTCAGGGGAACAGTGGGTTAACTGCCTTGTTCAGTGGAACAGTGAGTTAACTGCCTTGTTCAGGGGAACATTGGGTTAACTGCCTTGCTCAGGGGAACAGTGGGTTAACTGTCTTGCTCAGGGGAACAGTGGGTTAACTGCCTTGTTCAGGGGAGCAGTGGGTTAACTGCCTTGCTCAGGGGAACAGTGGGTTAACTGTCTTGCTCAGGGGAACAGTGGGTTAACTGCCTTGTTCAGGGGAGCAGTGGGTTAACTGCCTTGTTGAGGGGAACAGTGGGTTAACTGCCTTGTTCAGGGGAACAGTGGGTTAACTGTCTTGCTCAGGGGAACAGTGGGTTAACTGCCTTGTTCAGGGGAGCAGTGGGTTAACTGCCTTGCTCAGGGGAACAGTGGGTTAACTGCCTTGTTCAGGGGAACAGTGGGTTAACTGCCTTGTTCAGGGGAACAGTGGGTTAACTGCCTTGTTCAGGGGAACAGTGGGTTAACTGCCTTGTTCAGGGGCACAGTGGGCCTTGTTCAGGGGAACAGTGGGTTAACTGCCTTGTTCAGGGGAGCAGTGGGTTAACTGCCTTGTTCAGGGGAACAGTGGGTTAACTGCCTTGTTCAGGGGAACAGTGGGTTAACTGCCTTGTTCAGGGGAACAGTGGGTTAACTGCCTTGTTCAGGGGAACAGTGGGTTAACTGCCTTGTTCAGGGGAACAGTGGGTTAACTGCCTTGTTCAGGGGAACAGTGGGTTAACTGCCTTGTTCAGGGGAACAGTGGGTTAACTGCCTTATTCAGGGGAACAGTGGGTTAACTACCTTGTTCAGGGGAACAGTGGGTTAACTGCCTTGTTCAGGGGAACAGTGGGTTAACTGCCTTGTTCAGGGGAACAGTGGGTTAACTGTCTTGTTCAGGGGAACAGTGGGTTAACTGCCTTGTTCAGGGGAACAGTGGGTTAACTGCCTTGTTCAGGAGAACAGTGGGTTAACTGCCTTTTTCAGGGGAACAGTGGGTTAACTGCCTTGTTCAGGGGAACAGTGGGCTAACTGCCTTGTTCAGGGCCCGGGGAACAGTGGGTTAACTGCCTTGTTCAGGGGAACAGTGGGTTAACTGCCTTGTTCAGGGGAACAGTGGGTTAACTGCCTTGTTCAGGGGAACAGTGGGTTAACTGCCTTGTTCAGGGGAACATTGGGTTAACTGCCTTGTTCAGGGGAACAGTGGGTTAACTGCCTTGTTCAGTGGAACAGTGAGTTAACTGCCTTGTTCAGGGGAACATTGGGTTAACTGCCTTGCTCAGGGGAACAGTGGGTTAACTGTCTTGCTCAGGGGAACAGTGGGTTAACTGCCTTGTTCAGGGGAGCAGTGGGTTAACTGCCTTGCTCAGGGGAACAGTGGGTTAACTGTCTTGCTCAGGGGAACAGTGGGTTAACTGCCTTGTTCAGGGGAGCAGTGGGTTAACTGCCTTGTTGAGGGGAACAGTGGGTTAACTGCCTTGTTCAGGGGAACAGTGGGTTAACTGCCTTGCTCAGGGGAACAGTGGGTTAACTGCCTTGTTCAGGGGCACAGTGGGTTAACTGCCTTGTTCAGTGGAACAGTGAGTTAACTGCCTTGTTCAGGGGAACATTGGGTTAACTGCCTTGCTCAGGGGAACAGTGGGTTAACTGTCTTGCTCAGGGGAACAGTGGGTTAACTGCCTTGTTCAGGGGAGCAGTGGGTTAACTGCCTTGCTCAGGGGAACAGTGGGTTAACTGCCTTGTTCAGGGGAACAGTGGGTTAACTGCCTTGTTCAGGGGAACAGTGGGTTAACTGCCTTGTTCAGGGGAACAGTGGGTTAACTGCCTTGTTCAGGGGCACAGTGGGCCTTGTTCAGGGGAACAGTGGGTTAACTGCCTTGTTCAGGGGAGCAGTGGGTTAACTGCCTTGTTCAGGGGAACAGTGGGTTAACTGCCTTGTTCAGGGGAACAGTGGGTTAACTGCCTTGTTCAGGGGAACAGTGGGTTAACTGCCTTGTTCAGGGGAACAGTGGGTTAACTGCCTTGTTCAGGGGAACAGTGGGTTAACTGCCTTGTTCAGGGGAACAGTGGGTTAACTGCCTTGTTCAGGGGAACAGTGGGTTAACTGCCTTATTCAGGGGAACAGTGGGTTAACTACCTTGTTCAGGGGAACAGTGGGTTAACTGCCTTGTTCAGGGGAACAGTGGGTTAACTGCCTTGTTCAGGGGAACAGTGGGTTAACTGTCTTGTTCAGGGGAACAGTGGGTTAACTGCCTTGTTCAGGGGAACAGTGGGTTAACTGCCTTGTTCAGGAGAACAGTGGGTTAACTGCCTTTTTCAGGGGAACAGTGGGTTAACTGCCTTGTTCAGGGGAACAGTGGGCTAACTGCCTTGTTCAGGGCCCGGGGAACAGTGGGTTAACTGCCTTGTTCAGGGGAACAGTGGGTTAACTGCCTTGTTCAGGGGAACAGTGGGTTAACTGCCTTGTTCAGGGGAACAGTGGGTTAACTGCCTTGTTCAGGGGAACATTGGGTTAACTGCCTTGTTCAGGGGAACAGTGGGTTAACTGCCTTGTTCAGTGGAACAGTGAGTTAACTGCCTTGTTCAGGGGAACATTGGGTTAACTGCCTTGCTCAGGGGAACAGTGGGTTAACTGTCTTGCTCAGGGGAACAGTGGGTTAACTGCCTTGTTCAGGGGAGCAGTGGGTTAACTGCCTTGCTCAGGGGAACAGTGGGTTAACTGTCTTGCTCAGGGGAACAGTGGGTTAACTGCCTTGTTCAGGGGAGCAGTGGGTTAACTGCCTTGTTGAGGGGAACAGTGGGTTAACTGCCTTGTTCAGGGGAACAGTGGGTTAACTGTCTTGCTCAGGGGAACAGTGGGTTAACTGCCTTGTTCAGGGGAGCAGTGGGTTAACTGCCTTGCTCAGGGGAACAGTGGGTTAACTGCCTTGTTCAGGGGAACAGTGGGTTAACTGCCTTGTTCAGGGGAACAGTGGGTTAACTGCCTTGTTCAGGGGAACAGTGGGTTAACTGCCTTGTTCAGGGGCACAGTGGGCCTTGTTCAGGGGAACAGTGGGTTAACTGCCTTGTTCAGGGGAGCAGTGGGTTAACTGCCTTGTTCAGGGGAACAGTGGGTTAACTGCCTTGTTCAGGGGAACAGTGGGTTAACTGCCTTGTTCAGGGGAACAGTGGGTTAACTGCCTTGTTCAGGGGAACAGTGGGTTAACTGCCTTGTTCAGGGGAACAGTGGGTTAACTGCCTTGTTCAGGGGAACAGTGGGTTAACTGCCTTGTTCAGGGGAACAGTGGGTTAACTGCCTTATTCAGGGGAACAGTGGGTTAACTACCTTGTTCAGGGGAACAGTGGGTTAACTGCCTTGTTCAGGGGAACAGTGGGTTAACTGCCTTGTTCAGGGGAACAGTGGGTTAACTGTCTTGTTCAGGGGAACAGTGGGTTAACTGCCTTGTTCAGGGGAACAGTGGGTTAACTGCCTTGTTCAGGAGAACAGTGGGTTAACTGCCTTTTTCAGGGGAACAGTGGGTTAACTGCCTTGTTCAGGGGAACAGTGGGCTAACTGCCTTGTTCAGGGCCCGGGGAACAGTGGGTTAACTGCCTTGTTCAGGGGAACAGTGGGTTAACTGCCTTGTTCAGGGGAACAGTGGGTTAACTGCCTTGTTCAGGGGAACAGTGGGTTAACTGCCTTGTTCAGGGGAACATTGGGTTAACTGCCTTGTTCAGGGGAACAGTGGGTTAACTGCCTTGTTCAGTGGAACAGTGAGTTAACTGCCTTGTTCAGGGGAACATTGGGTTAACTGCCTTGCTCAGGGGAACAGTGGGTTAACTGTCTTGCTCAGGGGAACAGTGGGTTAACTGCCTTGTTCAGGGGAGCAGTGGGTTAACTGCCTTGCTCAGGGGAACAGTGGGTTAACTGTCTTGCTCAGGGGAACAGTGGGTTAACTGCCTTGTTCAGGGGAGCAGTGGGTTAACTGCCTTGTTGAGGGGAACAGTGGGTTAACTGCCTTGTTCAGGGGAACAGTGGGTTAACTGCCTTGCTCAGGGGAACAGTGGGTTAACTGCCTTGTTCAGGGGCACAGTGGGTTAACTGCCTTGCTCAGGGGAGCAGTGGGTTAACTGCCTTGTTCAGGGGAACAGTGGGTTAACTGCCTTGTTCAGGGGAACAGTGGGTTAACTGCCTTGTTCAGGGGAACAGTGGGTTAACTGCCTTGCTCAGGGGAACGGTGGGTTAACTGCCTTGTTCAGGGGAACAGTGGGTTAACTGCCTTGTTCAGGGGAACAGTGGGTTAACTGCCTTGTTCAGGGGAACAGTGGGTTAACTGCCTTGTTCAGGGGAACAGTGGGTTAACTGCCTTGTTCAGGGGAACAGTGGGTTAACTGCCTTGTTCAGGGGAACAGTGGGTTAACTGCCTTGTTCAGGGGAACAGTGGGTTAACTGCCATGTTCAGGGGAACAGTGGGTTAACTGCCTTGTTCAGCGGAACAGTGGGTTAACTGCCTTGTTCAGCGGAACAGTGGGTTAACTGCCATGCTCAGGGGAATAGTGGGTTAACAGTGGGTTAACAGCTCAGGGATTCTATCCAACAACCTTCCGGTTACTGGGCAACGCTCTAACGACTAGGCTACCTGCCGCCCCATAGTGACAGTGTGTGGGTGTGTGTAGTATTAGTGTGTGTGGACGTGCTTAACTATTCTTGTGGGGACCAGAAGTCCTCACGAGGTCAAATGCTATTTCTAGGGGGTTAAGGGTTAGGTTTAGGGTTAGGGTTAGGAGCTAGGGTTAGGAGCTTGGGTTAGGGTTAGGGTTAGGGTTAGGGTTAGGTTTAGCGTTAGGTTTAGGGTTAGGGTTAGGTTGAGGATTAGGGTTAGGAGCTATTGTTTGGTTTAGGTTTAGGGAGCTAGTGTTAGCTTTAGGGTTAGGAGCTAGTGTTAGCTTTAGGGTTAAGGTTAGGTTTAGGGTTAAAGTTAGGAGCTAGGGTTAGGTTTAAGTTTTGGGTTAAGGTTAGGGAAAATAGGATTTTGAATGGTACTGAATTGTGTGTCCCCACAAGGTTAGCTGTACAAGACAGTGTGTGTGTGTGTGTGCTCTGCGCCTGCCATACACAGTGAGACTGTATGTCACGGAGAACAGACTAGGACTGACATATGTCACAGTTGGGGGACTTGGCCGGACTGAGAGTGTAAGCTACGTACTCCTGTGTGTGTGTATTAGCATGTGTGTATTAGCGTGTGCGTATTGTGTGTTTGTGTGTGTGCGTGTACATCGCCTCTAGTTGTGACCCTGGGTGATTCGAGTCAACAACAGCAGAAGCAACCTGCCAGTCTGGGGGCATCCGTCCATCCATCCATCTTTCAATCAGTCTGGGGTTATGTTCAGCTCCACAGTGTCTTGTCAGTCAACTGGTGCATAACACAACGGCCGATGTCTCACGCTGTTTATTTGCCCACTCAACTGTGTTCAAATGAATATGGAGTGTTTGTCTATGTTTATGAATGGTGATATCAGACTATACTCTCTCGTATGGTAAGTAGCTAACAATTTGGTTTCCTGGATTCAGCTCCTGGCTTCCAGTCCTTGACAGTTAGCCAACGTTTTGGAGGAAGCCATGTGTACTTCAATGTGGTCTAACTGTAGTCATGTTCAGTACAGTCTGATGATAATACATGGCTTGAAGGGCAACTCCATTCTGACAGTTAGTTATTGACCTGGTGGAAAAACATAAAATGTGTAGAAAAAAATGGCACCCTATTCCCTAGTGCACTACTTTAGACCAGAGCTTTATAGGCCCTCGTCATAAGTAGTGCACTACTTTAGACCAGAGCTTTATAGGCCCTCGTCATAAGTAGAGCACTACTTTAGACCAGAGCTTTATAGGCCCTCGTCATAAGTAGTGCACTACTTTAGACCAGAGCTTTATAGGCCCTCGTCATAAGTAGTGCACTAGATACAGTACCAGTCAATAGTTTGGACACACCTACTCATTCAAGGGTTAATCTTTATTTGTATTATTTTCTACATTGTAGAATAATAGTGAAGACATCAAAACTATGAAATAACACATGGAATCATGTAGTAACCAAAAAAAGTTAAACAAATCAAAATACATATATTTTAGATTCTTCAAAGTAGACACCTTTTGCCTTGATGACAGCTTTGCACACTCTTGGCATTCTCTCAACCAACTTCATGAGGAATGCTTTTCCAAAAGTCTTGAAGGAGTTACCACATATGCTGAGCACTTGTTGGCTGCTTTTTCTTCACTCTGTGGTCCAACTCATCCCAAACCATCTCAATTGGGTTGAGGTCGGGTGATTGTGGAGGTCAGGTCATCTGATGCAGCACCATCACTCTCCTTCTTGGTCAAATAGCCCTTACACAGCCTGGAGGTGTGTTGGGTCATTATCCTGTTGAAAAACAAATGACAGCCCCACTAAGCCCAAACCAGATGGGATGGCGTGTCGCTGCAGAATGCTGTGGTGGCCATGCTGGTTAAGTGTGCCTTGAATTCTAAATAAATCACTTACAGTGTCACCAGCAAAGCACCCCCACACCATCACACCTCCTCCTCCATGCTTCACGGTGGGAACCACACATGTGTAGATCATCCGTTCACCTACTCTGCATCTCACAAAGACACGGTGGTTGGAAACAAAAATAATACATTTGGACTCATCAGACCAAAAGGACAGATTTCCACAGGTCTAATGTCCATTGCTCGTGTTTCTTGGCCCAAGCAAGTCTCTTCTTATTGGTGTCCTTTAGTAGTGGTTTCTTTGCAGCAATTCGACCATAAAGGCCTGATTCACACAGTTTCCTCTGAACAGTTGATGTTGAGATGTGTCTGTTACTTGAATTCTGTGAAGCATTTATTTGGGCTGCAATTTCTGAGGCTGGTAACTCTAATGAACTTATCCTCTGCAGCAGAGGTAACTCTGGGTCTTCCTTTCCTGTGGCGGTCCTCATGAGAGCCAGTTTCATCATAGCGCTTGATGGTTTTTGCGACTGCACTTGAAAAAAAGGTTTAAAGTTATTGAAATTTTCCACATTGACTGATCTTCATGTCTTAAAGTAATGACGGACTGTCGTTTATCTTTGCTTATTTGAGCTGTTCTTGCCATAATATGGACTTGGTCTTTTACCAAATAGGGCTATGTTCTGTATACCACCCCTACCTTGTCACAACACAACTGATTGGCTCACACACACTAAGATGGAAAGAAACTCCTTTACTTAACTTTTGACAAGGCACACCTGTTAATTGAAATGCATTCCAGGTGACTACCTCATGAAGCTGGTTGAGAGAATCCCAAGAGTGTGCAAAGGTGTCATCAAGGCAAAGGGTGGCAACTTTGTGTAATGAATACTCAGGGAGAAAAAGGTGTAGAATCATGCACAGAGAGCGTCAGGTTTTTATTTTGCCTTCGCACGTGGCAGGAATCGTGGTCACAGGCAGGCAGTGGTTATACACATGTAGGCAAACAGGCAGGTGAATAAAAACTAGGATTGAAGGCTAAAACTGGTTCTCACAAACGAGCTAGGAACAGGCTTAGTATAGTCATAACGAACAATACCTCACAAAGGAACAAACAGAATGAACTGAACTAAATAAGGAGCTGATGAGACCAGGTGAGAAACCAACACAGGTGAAATCAATGAACACAATGAAAGACAGGGCTACGTTCCAGAACACAAAGAAACAGGGCTACGTTCCAGAACACAAAGAAACAGAGCTGCGTTCCAGAACACAAAGAAACAGGGCTGCGTTCCAGAACACAAAGAAACAGGGCTACGTTCCAGAACACAAAGAAACAGGGCTACGTTCCAGAACACAACGAAACAGGGCTACGTTCCAGAACACAACGAAACAGGGCTACGTTCCAGAACACAAAGAAACAGGGCTACGTTCCAGAACACAAAGAAACAGGGCAAAGTTCCAGAACACAAAGAAACAGGGCAAAGTTCCAGAACACAAAGAAACAGGGCAAAGTTCCAGAACACAAAGAAACAGGGCTACGTTCCAGAACACAAAGAAACAGGGCTACGTTCCAGAACACAAAGAAACAGGGCTACGTTCCAGAACACAACGAAACAGGGCTACGTTCCAGAACACAAAGAAACAGGGCTACGTTCCAGAACACAACGAAACAGGGCTACGTTCCAGAACACAACGAAACAGGGCTACGTTCCAGAACACAAAGAAACAGGGCTACGTTCCAGAACACAAAGAAACAGGGCTACGTTCCAGAACACAAAGAAACAGGGCTACGTTCCAGAACACAACGAAACAGGGCTACGTTCCAGAACACAAAGAAACAGGGCTACGTTCCAGAACACAAAGAAACAGGGCTACGTTCCAGAACACAAAGAAACAGGGCTACGTTCCAGAACACAAAGAAACAGGGCTACGTTCCAGAACACAAAGAAACAGGGCTACGTTCCAGAACACAAAGAAACAGGGCAAAGTTCCAGAACACAAAGAAACAGAACACAAGGTTGACTAAGATAATAAATACAGAACCTTACACTTTGAATAATCTCTGTCTGTCTGTCTGTCTGTCTGTCTGTCTGTCTGTCTGTCTGTCTGTCTGTCTGTCTGTCTGTCTGTCTGTCTGTCTGTCTGTCTGTCTGTCTGTCTGTCTGTCTGTCTGTCTGTCTGTCTGTCTGTCTGAATGGCATATGTTGTGTATATACAGTACCTGTACATAGAAATGGAATGAATAGATTATTTTTCTACGGGTATATATATATATATATGGGTCTGACTTATACTGTAAGCTTTTACAGCGTAGAGTAGAGGGAGAGACTGACACTGTTAATCTGGTTAGAGGGACTGTCTGTAACTGGCACTGTCTATCTGATTAGAGGGACTGTCTGTAACTGATACTGTCTGATTAGAGGTACTGTCTGTCTGTCTGTCTGTCTGTCTGTCTGTCTGTCTGTCTGTCTGTCTGTCTGTCTGTCTGTCTGTCTGTCTGTCTGTCTGTCTGTCTGTCTGTCTGTCTGTCTGTCTGTCTGTCTGTCTGTCTGTCTGTCTGTCTGATTAGAGGGACTGTCTGTAACTGACACTGTCTGATTAGAGGGACTGTCTGTAACTGATACTGTCTATCTGATTAGAGGGACTGTCTGTAACTGATACTGTCTGATTAGAGGGACTGTCTGTAACTGACACTGTAACTGACACTGTCTGATTAGAGGGACTGTCTGTAACTGATACTGTCTATCTGATTAGAGGGACTGTCTGTAACTGATACTGTCTGATTAGAGGGACTGTCTGTAACTGATACTGTCTGATTAGAGGGACTGTCTGTAACTGATACTGTCTGATTAGAGGGACTGTCTGTAACTGATACTGTCTGATTAGAGGGACTGTCTGTAACTAATACTAGCTGACACACTGAAGCGTTTCTGATTTGTCCTTTCTAGTGTTGTGCCTGACAGAAGTGGTTCTGCTGGTCTTCTCGTGTTTTAAACAGGATCTTGGTTGAGAGCCCAGCTCTTCGGTAGTGTCATAGAGACATCACTTATTTATTACAGATTTAACATTAATAGTTATAATCGTCTTTACTTCACTGGAAAGCGGCATTATGGTTTTCTCTCTTTTTTTGTGGTCCAGGAAATATACGTTAATGCATTTCAGAGGTTAGAGAGAGATAGTGTGTTGGCAGACAAGCATTACACAACCAGCTGAGAGCATCTTGGCCTTTCAAAGTACACCGTATCTATCATCTAGCCCTCAGAGAGACAGAGGGTTGGACCCGGCCCAGCAGGCCTCAGGGAGACAGAGGGTTGACCCGGCCCAGCAGGCCTCAGGGAGACAGAGGGTTGACCCGGCCCAGCAGGCCTCAGGGAGACAGAGGGTTGGACCCGGCCCAGCAGGCCTCAGGGAGACAGAGGGTTGGACCCGGCCCAGCAGGCCTCAGGGAGACAGAGGGTTGGACCAGGCCCAGCAGGCCTCAGAGAGACAGAGGGTTGGACCCGGCCCAGCAGGCCTCAGGGAGACAGAGGGTTGGACCCGGCCCAGCAGGCCTCAGGGAGACAGAGGGTTGGACCCGGTCCAGCAGGCCTCAGGGAGACAGAGGGTTGGACCCGGCCCAGCAGGCCTCAGGGAGACAGAGGGTTGGACCCGGTCCAGCAGGCTTCATGGAGACAGAAGGTTGGACCCGGCCCAGCAGGCCTCAGGGAGACAGAGGGTTGACCCGGCCCAGCAGGCCTCAGGGAGACAGAGGGTTGGACCCGGCCCAGCAGGCCTCAGGGAGACAGAGGGTTGACCCGGCCCAGCAGGCCTCAGGGAGACAGAGGGTTGGACCAGGCCCAGCAGGCCTCATGGAGACAGAGGATTGGACACGGCCCAGCAGGCCTCATGGAGACAGAGGGTTGGAAGCGGTCCAGCAGGCCTCAGGGAGACAGAGGGTTGGACCCGGCCCAGCAGGCCTCAGGGAGACAGAGGGTTGGACCAGGCCCAGCAGGCCTCATGGAGACAGAGGATTGGACACGGCCCAGCAGGCCTCATGGAGACAGAGGGTTGGAAGCGGTCCAGCAGGCCTCAGAGAGACAGAGGGTTGGACCCGGCCCAGCAGGCCTCAGAGAGACAGAGGGTTGGACCCGGCCCAGCAGGCCCCAGAGAGACAGAGGGTTGGACCCGGCCCAGCAGGCCTCAGGGAGACAGAGGGTTGGACCCGGCCCAGCAGGCCTCAGAGAGACAGAGGGTTGGACCCGGCCCAGCAGGCCTCAGAGAGACAGAGGGTTGGAAGCGGTCCAGCAGGCCTCAGAGAGACAGAGGGTTGGACCCGGCCCAGCAGGCCTCAGAGAGACAGAGGGTTGGACCCGGCCCAGCAGGCCTCAGAGAGACAGAGGGTTGGACCCGGCCCAGCAGGCCCCAGAGAGACAGAGGGTTGGACTCGGTCCAGCAGGCCTCAGGGAGACAGAGGGTTGGACCCGGCCCAGCAGGCCTCAGGGAGACAGAGGGTTGGACCCGGTCCAGCAGGCCTCATGGAGACAGAGGGTTGGAAACGGTCCAGCAGGCCTCAGAGAGACAGAGGGTTAGACCAGGCCCAGCAGGCCTCAGAGAGACAGAGGGTTGGACCAGGCCCAGCAGGCCTCAGAGAGACAGAGGGTTGGACCCGGCCCAGCAGGCCTCAGAGAGACAGAGGGTTGGACCCGGCCCAGCAGGCCTCAGAGAGACAGAGGGTTGGACCCGGCCCAGCAGGCCTCAGAGAGACAGAGGGTTGGACCCGGCCCAGCAGGCCTCAGAGAGACAGAGGGTTGGACCCGGCCCAGCAGGCCTCAGAGAGACAGAGGATTGGACCCGGCCCAGCAGGCCTCATGGAGACAGAGGATTGGACCTGGCCCAGCAGGCCTCATGGAGACAGAGGGTTGGAAGCGGCCCAGCAGGCCTCAGAGCACTGTCTAATTGAAGATGACATCAGACTCCTGAAACATGGACTGGCAGGAAAGTATTTTGTATGTGTGTCAGAGAGCGAGAGAGCGAGAGAGAAATAGGAGAGAAATATTTAGAAGATAACTCATCTTAGCTCTGAAAGTAGCCACTGTCCATATGTCATCCACATGCAGAATGGGAAAAGGGATGAAACAGCCCACCGTGGTTCCCTGAAGTGCTTTCATTAGAGACTGTTAGCGTCATTGATTCCCAGAAAGGCAATACAATTGGTCAGCTACACAGAATGCATCCCAAATGGGACCCTATTCCCTATGCTGTGCACTACTTTTGACCAGGGCCCATAGTGCACTACATAAGGAGTAGGGAGCCATTGGGAACGGAAGCCACAGCCTCCTGGCCTAGTAGGCTCTGAGAAGTTCATGGACCAACTTCCCTCATGTACCATTGAATCATGATGTAAGTAGAGAGCAGTGGACAATAGTAGACAGATGAAAATAGTAGACAGTAGTAGACAATAGGTCAAATCACGCTACAGTTGATATGTTACTTTTACAGGACCACTTCAGATAAATTATTTTGGAATACAGGGCCCAGTTTAGAATAAAACTATAACAAGTTTAAGGTAGAGTCTGCAAAATGTTAAAGTGGGAAAGCTCTGTTGTGCATTTGTATTTCACTACAATCATGTAAACACTTTAATTTAATTATCTTTGTTTCAATAAGGATAAGAGAAAATGGTGTTAGACAATAGTAGACAGTAGTATGCAGTAGTAGACAATGGTAGACAGTTTTAGACAGTATTAGACAATAGTAGACAGTAGTAGACAATAGTAGACATTAGTAGACAGTAGAAGACAATAGTATACAGTAGTAGACAGTAGTAGACAACAGAAACTAGTAGACAGTAGTAGACAGTAATAGACATTAGTAGACATTAGTAGACAACAGAAACTAGTAGACAATAGTAGACAATAGTAGACAGTAGTAGACAGTAGTAGACAATAGTAGACAGTAGTAGACAATAGTAGACAGTAGTAGACAGTAGTAGACAGTAGTAGACAGTAGTAGACAATAGTAGACAGTAGTAGACAGTAGTAGACAATAGTATACAGTAGTAGACAATAGTAGACAATAGTAGACAATAGTAGACAATAGTAGACAGTATTAGACAGTAGTAGACAGTAGTAGACAATAGTAGACAATAGTAGACAATAGTAGACAGTAGTAGACAGTAGTAGACAATAGTAGACAATAGTAGACAATAGTAGACAATAGTAGACAGTAGTAGACAGTAGTAGACAGTAGTAGACAATAGTATACAGTAGTAGACAATAGTAGACCATAGTATACAGTAGTAGACAGTAGTAGACAGTAGTAGACAGTAGTAGACAGTAGTAGACAATAGTAGACAGTAGTAGACAATAGTAGACAATAGTAGACAGTAGTAGACAGTAGTAGACAATAGTAGATATTAGTAGACATTAGTAGACATTAGTAGACAGTAGTAGACAGTAGTAGACAACAGAAACTAGTAGACAGTAGTAGACAGTAGTAGACAGTAGTAGATATTAGTAGACAACAGAAACTAGTAGACAATAGTAGACAGTAGTAGACTGTAGTAGACAATAGTATACAGTAGTAGACAATAGTAGACAATAGTAGACAGTATTAGACACTAGTAGACAGTAGTAGACAGTAGTAGACAATAGTAGACAATAGTAGACTGTAGTAGACAATAGTAGACAATAGTATACAGTAGTAGACAGTAGTAGACAGTAGTAGACAGTAGTAGACAGTAGTAGACAATAGTAGACAGTAGTAGACAATAGTAGACAATAGTAGACAGTAGTAGACAGTAGTAGACAGTAGTAGACAATAGTAGATATTAGTAGACATTAGTAGACATTAGTAGACAGTAGTAGACAGTAGTAGACAACAGAAACTAGTAGACAGTAGTAGACAATAGTAGACAGTAGTAGACTGTGGTAGACAATAGTAGACAATAGTAGACAATAGTAGACAGTAGTAGACAGTAGTAGACAATAGTAGACAATAGTAGACAGTAGTAGACAGTAGTAGACAGTAGTAGACAGTAGTAGACAATAGTAGACAGTAGTAGACAGTAGTAGACAATAGTAGATATTAGTAGACATTAGTAGACATTAGTAGACAGTAGTAGACAGTAGTAGACAACAGAAACTAGTAGACAGTAGTAGACAGTAGTAGACAATAGTAGACAACAGAAACTAGTAGACAATAGTAGACAATAGTAGACAATAGTAGACAACAGAAACTAGTAGACAATAGTAGACAGTAGTAGACAATAGTAGACAGTAGTAGACAATAGTAGACAGTAGTAGACTGTAGTAGACAATAGTAGACTGTAGTAGACAATAGTAGACAGTAGTAGACAATAGTAGACAATAGTAGACAGTAGTAGACAATAGTAGACAGTAGTAGACAATAGTAGACAGTAGTAGACTGTAGTAGACAATAGTAGACTGTAGTAGACAATAGTAGACAATAGTAGACTGTAGTAGACAACATTAGACTGTAGTAGACAACAGAAACTAGTAGACAGTAGTAGACAGTAGTAGACAGTAGTAGACAGTAGTAGACAATAGTAGACTGTAGTAGACAACAGAAACTAGTAGACTGTAGTAGACAACAGAAACTAGTAGACTGTAGTAGACAACATTAGACAGTAGTAGACAACAGAAACTAGTAGACAGTAGTAGACAATAGTAGACAATAATAGACAGTAGTAGACAGTAGTAGACTGTAGTAGACTGTAGTAGACTGTAGTAGACTGTAGTAGACAGTAGTAGACAATAGTAGACAATAGTAGACTGTAGTAGACAGTAGTAGACAGTAGTAGACAGTAGTAGACAGTAGTAGACAGTAGTAGACAATAGTAGACAATAGTAGACAGTAGTAGACAATAGTAGACAATAGTAGACAATAGTAGACAGTAGTAGACATTAGTAGACAGTAGTAGACATTAGTAGACAATAGTAGACAGCAGTAGACAATAGTATACAGTAGTAGACAATAGTAGACAATAGTAGACAGTATTAGACATTAGTAGACAGTAGTAGACAATAGTAGACAGTAGTAGACAGTAGTAGACAGTAGTAGACAATAGTAGACAGTAGTATACAGTAGTAGACAGTAGTAGACAGTATTAGACAGTAGTAGACAGTATTAGACAGTAGTAGACAGTAGTAGACAATAGTAGACTGTATGAGACAATAGTAGACAATAGTAGACAGTAGTAGACAATAGTAGACAGTAGTAGACAGTAGTAGACAGTAGTAGACTGTAGTAGACAATAGTATACAGTAGTAGACAATAGTAGACAATAGTAGACAATAGTAGACAACAGAAACTAGTAGACAATAGTAGACAGTAGTAGACAATAGTAGACAGTAGTAGACAATAGTAGACAGTAGTAGACTGTAGTAGACAATAGTAGACTGTAGTAGACAATAGTAGACAATAGTAGACTGTAGTAGACAACATTAGACTGTAGTAGACAACAGAAACTAGTAGACAGTAGTAGACAGTAGTAGACAGTAGTAGACAGTAGTAGACAATAGTAGACTGTAGTAGACAACAGAAACTAGTAGACTGTAGTAGACAACAGAAACTAGTAGACTGTAGTAGACAACATTAGACAGTAGTAGACAACAGAAACTAGTAGACAGTAGTAGACAATAGTAGACAATAATAGACAGTAGTAGACAGTAGTAGACTGTAGTAGACTGTAGTAGACTGTAGTAGACTGTAGTAGACAGTAGTAGACAATAGTAGACAATCGTAGACTGTAGTAGACAGTAGTAGACAGTAGTAGACAGTAGTAGACAGTAGTAGACCGTAGTAGACAATAGTAGACAGTAGTAGACAATAGTAGACAATAGTAGACAATAGTAGACAGTAGTAGACATTAGTAGACATTAGTAGACATTAGTAGACAGTAGTATACAGTAGTAGACAATAGTAGACAATAGTAGACAGTATTAGACAGTAGTAGACAGTAGTAGACAATAGTAGACAGTAGTAGACAGTAGTAGACAGTAGTAGACAATAGTAGACAGTAGTATACAGTAGTAGACAATAGTAGACAGTATTAGACAGTAGTAGACAGTATTAGACAGTAGTAGACAGTAGTAGACAATAGTAGACTGTAGTAGACAATAGTAGACAATAGTAGACAGTAGTAGACAATAGTAGACAGTAGTAGACAGTAGTAGACAGTAGTAGACTGTAGTAGACAATAGTATACAGTAGTAGACAATAGTAGACCATAGTATACAGTAGTAGACAGTAGTAGACAGTAGTAGACAGTAGTAGACAATAGTAGACAGTAGTAGACAATAGTAGACAATAGTAGACAGTAGTAGACAGTAGTAGACAGTAGTAGACAATAGTAGATATTAGTAGACATTAGTAGACAGTAGTAGACAGTAGTAGACAGTAGTAGACAGTAGTAGACAACAGAAACTAGTAGACAGTAGTAGACAGTAGTAGACAATAGTAGACAATAGTAGACAGTAGTAGACAGTAGTAGACAGTAGTAGACAGTAGTAGACAGTAGTAGACAGCAGTAGACAATAGTATACAGTAGTATACAGTAGTAGACAATAGTAGACAATAGTAGACAGTATTAGACAGTAGTAGACAGTAGTAGACAATAGTAGACAATAGTAGACAGTAGTAGACAGTAGTAGACAGTAGTAGACAGTAGTATACAGTAGTATACAGTAGTAGACAATAGTAGACAATAGTAGACAATAGTAGACTGTATTAGACAGTAGTAGACAGTAGTAGACAGTAGTAGACAATAGTAGACTGTAGTAGACAATAGTATACAGTAGTAGACAATAGTAGACCATAGTATACAGTAGTAGACAATAGTAGACAATAGTAGACAATAGTAGACAATAGTAGACAGTATTAGACAGTAGTAGACAATAGTAGACAGTAGTAGACAGTAGTAGACTGTAGTAGACAATAGTATACAGTAGTAGACAATAGTAGACCATAGTATACAGTAGTAGACAGTAGTAGACAGTAGTAGACAATAGTAGACAATAGTAGACAATAGTAGACAGTAGTAGACAATAGTAGATATTAGTAGACATTAGTAGACATTAGTAGACATTAGTAGACAGTAGTAGACAGTAGTAGACAACAGAAACTAGTAAACAGTAGTAGACAATAGTAGACAATAGTAGACAACAGAAACTAGTAGACAATAGTAGACAATAGTAGACAATAGTAGACAACAGAAACTAGTAGACAATAGTAGACAGTAGTAGACAATAGTAGACAGTAGTAGACTGTAGTAGACAATAGTAGACTGTAGTAGACAATAGTAGACAATAGTAGACAATAGTATACAGTAGTAGACAGTAGTAGACAGTAGTAGACAGTAGTAGACAGTAGTAGACAATAGTAGACAGTAGTAGACAGTAGTAGACAATAGTAGACATTAGTAGACATTAGTAGACATTAGTAGACAGTAGTAGACAGTAGTAGACAACAGAAACTAGTAGACAATAGTAGACAATAGTAGACAATAGTAGACAACAGAAACTAGTAGACAATAGTAGACAGTAGTAGACAATAGTAGACAGTAGTAGACTGTAGTAGACAATAGTAGACTGTAGTAGACAATAGTAGACAATAGTAGACTGTAGTAGACAACATTAGACTGTAGTAGACAACAGAAACTAGTAGACAGTAGTAGACAGTAGTAGACAGTAGTAGACAATAGTAGGCTGTAGTAGACAGTAGTAGACAGTAGTAGACAATAGTAGACAATAGTAGACAATAGTAGACAGTATTAGACAGTAGTAGACAATAGTAGACAGTAGTAGACAGTAGTAGACTGTAGTAGACAATAGTATACAGTAGTAGACAATAGTAGACCATAGTATACAGTAGTAGACAGTAGTAGACAGTAGTAGACAATAGTAGACAATAGTAGACAATAGTAGACAGTAGTAGACAATAGTAGATATTAGTAGACATTAGTAGACATTAGTAGACATTAGTAGACAGTAGTAGACAGTAGTAGACAACAGAAACTAGTAAACAGTAGTAGACAATAGTAGACAATAGTAGACAACAGAAACTAGTAGACAATAGTAGACAATAGTAGACAATAGTAGACAACAGAAACTAGTAGACAATAGTAGACAGTAGTAGACAATAGTAGACAGTAGTAGACTGTAGTAGACAATAGTAGACTGTAGTAGACAATAGTAGACAATAGTAGACAATAGTATACAGTAGTAGACAGTAGTAGACAGTAGTAGACAATAGTAGACAGTAGTAGACAATAGTAGACAGTAGTAGACAGTAGTAGACAATAGTAGACATTAGTAGACATTAGTAGACATTAGTAGACAGTAGTAGACAGTAGTAGACAACAGAAACTAGTAGACAATAGTAGACAATAGTAGACAACAGAAACTAGTAGACAATAGTAGACAGTAGTAGACAATAGTAGACAGTAGTAGACTGTAGTAGACAATAGTAGACTGTAGTAGACAATAGTAGACAATAGTAGACTGTAGTAGACAACATTAGACTGTAGTAGACAACAGAAACTAGTAGACAGTAGTAGACAGTAGTAGACAGTAGTAGACAATAGTAGACTGTAGTAGACAGTAGTAGACAGTAGTAGACTGTAGTAGACAACAGAAACTAGTAGACTGTAGTAGACAACAGAAACTAGTAGACTGTAGTAGACAACATTAGACAGTAGTAGACAACAGAAACTAGTAGACAGTAGTAGACAATAGTAGACAATAATAGACAGTAGTAGACAGTAGTAGACTGTAGTAGACTGTAGTAGACTGTAGTAGACAGTAGTAGACAATCGTAGACTGTAGTAGACAACAGTAGACAATAGTAGACAATAGTAGACAATAGTAGACAGTAGTAGACAGTAGTAGACAGTAGTAGACAGTAGTAGACATTAGTAGACAATAGTAGACAGTAGTAGACATTAGTAGACAATAGTAGACAGTAGTAGACATTAGTAGACAGTAGTAGACATTAGTAGACAGTAGTAGACAGTAGAAGACAGCAGTAGACAATAGTATACAGTAGTAGACAATAGTAGACAATAGTAGACATTAGTAGACAGTAGTAGACAGTAGTAGACAATAGTAGACAACAGTAGACAATAGTAGACAATAGTAGACAACAGTAGACAGTAGTAGACAGTAGTAGACAGTAGTATACAGTAGTAGACAATAGTATTACAGTAGTACACAGTAGTAGACCCATAGTATACAGTAGTAGACATAGTAACATGTAGACAGTAGTAGACAATAGTAGACAATAGTAGACAATAATAGACCATAGTATACAGTAGTAGACAGTAGTAGAACAGTAAGTTGACAGTAGTAGACAATAGTAGACAGTAGACATAGTAACAGTAGTAACAATAGTAGACAATAGTAGACGAGTCAGTAGACAATAGTAGACAATAGT
>NW_024058801.1:0-46814 GCF_016432855.1 Salvelinus namaycush
GAGATAATTAGGAGGGTAGAGTGAGATCATTGGAGGGCAGTTGAGATCATTAGGAGGGTAGAGTTGAGATAATTAGGAGGGTAGAGTTGAGATCATTAGGGGGGTAGAGTTGAGATAATTAGGAGGGTAGAGTTGAGATAATTAGGAGGGTAGAGTTGAGATCATTAGGAGGGTAGAGTTGAGATCATTAGGAGGGTAGAGTTGAGATCATTAGGAGGGCAGAGTTGAGATCATTAGGAGGGTAGAGTTGAGATAATTAGGAGGGTAGAGTTGAGATAATTAGGAGGGTAGAGTTGAGATAATTAGGAGGGTAGAGTTGAGATAATTAGGGGGTAGGGTTTAGAGTTGAGATAATTAGGATGGGCAGAGTGAGATCATTAGGAGGGCAGAGTTGAGATCATTAGGAGGGTTAGAGTTGAGATAATTAGGAGGGTAGAGTGAGATCATTAGGAGGGCAGTTGAGATCATTAGGAGGGTAGAGTGAGATAATAGGAGGGTAGAGTTGAGATCATAGGGGGGTAGAGTTGAGATAATTAGGAGGGTAGAGTTGAGATAATTGGCGAGGGTAGAGTTGAGCTCATTAGGAGGGGTAGAGTGAGATCATTAGGAGGGTAGGAGTTGAGATCATTAGGAGGGCAGAGTTGAGATCATTAGGAGGGAGAGTTGAGATAATTAGGAGGGTAGAGTTGAGATCTTAGGGGGGTAGAGTTGAGATAATTAGGAGGGTAGAGTTGAGATAATTGGGAGGGTAGAGTTGAGATCATTAGGAGGGTAGAGTTGAGATCATTAGGAGGGCAGAGTTGAGATCATTAGGAGGGTAGAGTTGAGATAATTAGGAGGGTAGAGTTGAGATCATTAGGAGGGTAGAGTTGAGATCATTAGGAGGGCAGAGTTGAGATCAGTAGGAGGGTAGAGTTGAGATAATTGGGAGGGTAGAGTTGAGATCATTAGGAGGGTAGAGTTGAGATCATTAGGAGGGCAGAGTTGAGATCAGTAGGAGGGTAGAGTTGAGATAATTGGGAGGGTAGAGTTGAGATCATTAGGAGGGTAGAGTTGAGATCATTAGGAGGGTAGAGTTGAGATCATTGGGAGGGTAGAGTTGAGATCATTAGGAGGGCAGAGTTGAGATCATTAGGAGGGTAGAGTTGAGATCATTAGGAGGGTAGAGTTGAGATCAGTAGGAGGGTAGAGTTGAGATCAGTAGGAGGGTAGAGTTGAGATCATTAGGAGAGTAGAGTTGAGATCATTAGGAGAGTTATTTAGAGGGTAGAGTTGCACATGGCCCTATTCATGGTACGGTTCAACAGGGTTGTGTTCAGTAGACATGAAATGGCATATAACTATGTGAAACAGTCAACCTGTAATGTAAATATCCCCTGTTAAAAAAAAGAAATGCTGATCCAAAATGGGAGAGCAGTGCAATAACATGTACCAGATCTTCTGAGGTCCCACAATGAGAGAGAGAGAGAGAGGCCAAACCACAAGACTAACAATGTTGGACACTTTATGGAACACAAAGCCTTCACTATCTCATCCTGGAATATCCAAGGCCTGAGGTCATCTGCCTTTGACCTAAAGAGAAGGAACCCAGACTTCAACATAAAAAAAAAACTCAAATACAGACATTGTCATCCTACAAGAAACATGGTATAGAGGAGACTGACCCACTGGTTGCCCTCTAGGTTACAGAGAGCTGGTAGTCTCATCCACCAAACTACCAGGTGGGTGGTATAGAGGAGACAGACCCACTGGTTGACCTCTAGGTTACAGAGAGCTGGTAGTCCCATCCACCACACTACCAGGTGGGTGGTATAGAGGAGACAGACCCACTGGTTGCCCTCTAGGTTACAGAGAGCTGGTAGTCCCATCCACCACACTACCAGGTGGGTGGTATAGAGGAGACGGACCCACTGGTTGCCCTCTAGGTTACAGAGAGCTGGTAGTCCCATCCACCACACTACCAGGTGGGTGGTATATAGGAGACTGACCCACTGGTTGTCCTCTAGGTTACAGAGAGCTGGTAGTCCCATCCACCACACTACCAGGTGGGTGGTATAGAGGAGACTGACCCACTGGTTGCCCTCTAGGTTACAGAGAGCTGGTAGTCCCATCCACCACACTACCAGGTGGGTGGTATAGAGGAGACTGACCCACTGGTTGTCCTCTAGGTTACAGAGAGCTGGTAGTCCCATCCACCACACTACCAGGTGGGTGGTATAGAGGAGACTGACCCACTGGTTGACCTCTAGGTTACAGAGAGCTGGTCGTCCCATCCACCACACTACCAGGTGTGAAACAGGGAAGGGACTCAGGGGGAATGCTAATATGGTATAGAGCAGACCTAACTCACTCCATTAAATTAGTAAAATCAGGAACATTTTACATTTGGCAAGAAATTAATAAGGAAATGATCTTCACAGAGAAAAATGTCCTCCTGTGTGCTACCTATATCCCCCCACTAGAATCCCCATACCTTAATGATGACAGCTTCTCCATCCTAGAGGGGGAGATCAACAACTTCCAGGCTCAGAGACATGTACGTGGTGACCTACATGTCAGAACTGGACAAGAACCTGACACCCTCAGCACACAGGGGGACAAACACCTGCCTGGAGGTGACAGCATTCCCTCCCCCATATGCCCCCCTAGGCACAACTATGACAACATAACCAACAAAAACGGGTCACCTCTTAAAGACCCGTCCCTTTTTTTCAAATTTTAGCCTAAAATGACATACCCAAATCTATCAGTCTGTAACTCAGGCCCTGAAGCAAGGATATGCACTATCCCTATGGTGAAACACTAAAACAATGCAGAAATACACCTCGGAAAAAGAAGGAGCAGCACGTCAGAAATCAGCTCAATGTAATTGAAGAATCCATAGAATCTAACCACTTCTGGGACAATTGGAAAACTCTTAACAAACAACACGAAGAGTTATCTATCCAAAACGGAGATGTATGGATAAACCACTTCTCTAATCTTTTTGGCTCTATAACAAAGAACAAACAGCAAAACATATACATGATTAAATACAAATCTTAGAATCAACTATTAAAGACTACCAGAACCCACTGGATTCTCAAATTACCTTGAATGAACTACAGGACAAAATACAAACCCTCCAACTCAAAAAGGCCCGTGGTGTTGATGGTATCCTTAATGAATTGATGAAATATACAGACCACAAATTCTAATTGGCTATACTTAAACTCTTTAACATCATCCTTAGCTCTGGCATCTTACCCAATATTTGGAACTAAGGACTGATCACCCCAAACCACAACATTGGAGAAAAATTTGATCCCAATAACTACCGTGGGATATTTTTTTCCAACAGCAACCTATGGAAAATCCTCTGCATTATCATTAACAGCAGACTCGTACATTTCCTCAGTGAAAACTATGTCCTGAGCAAATGTGAAATTTGCATTTTACCAAATTACCGTTCGACAGACCACGTATTCACCCTGCACACCATAATTTACAAACAAACAAACCAAAACAAAGACAAAGTCTTTTCATGCTTTGTTGATTTCAAAAAAGCTTTTGACTCAATTTGGCATGATGGTCTGCTATACAAATTGATGGAAAGTGATGTTGGGGGAAAAACATACGACATAAAAAAAAACTAGTTTGAGGTTAGCCTGTTATGGATAGGGGGCAGCATTTTCACGTTTGGATGAAAAGCGTGCCCAGAGTAAACTGCCTGCTACTCAGTCCCAGTTGCTATGCATGTTATTCGTAGATTTGGATAGAAAATACTCTGACGTTTCTAAAACTGTTTGAATGATGTCTGTGAGTATAACAGAACTCATATGGCAGGCGAAAACCTGAGAAAAATCCAACCAGGAAGTGGGACATCTGAGGTTTGTAGTTTTTCAACTCTTGGCCTATTGAATTCACAGTGTCTATGGGGTCATATTGCACTTCCTACGGCTTCCACTAGATGACAACAGTCTTTAGAACCTTGTGTGATGATTCTACTGTGTAGTGGGGCCGAATGAGAAGGGTTTGAGTAAAGTCTCCCAGAGTGCCATGAGCTGACCATGCAGAACAGTCATGTGAGAGTTAGCTTGAGTTCCATTGCATTTCTGTAGAGACAAAGGAATTCTCTGGTTGGAACATTATTGAAGATTTATGTTAAAAACATCCTAAAGATTGATTCTATACTTCGTTTGACATGTTTCTACGGACTGTAACAGAACTTTACAGTCCGAACAAAAAGGAGGTATTTGGACATGAAGATTAACTTTATCAAACAAATCAAACATTTATTGTGGAACTGGGATTCCTGGGAGTGCATTCTGATGAAGATCATCAAAGGTAAGTGAATATTTATAATGCTATTTCTGACTTCTGTTGACTCCAACATGGCGGATATCTGTTTGGCTTGATTTGTTGTCTGAGCACCGTACTCAGATTATTGCATGGTTTGCTTTTTCCGTAAAGTTTTTTTGAAATCTGACACAGCGGTTGCATTAAGGAGAAGTATATCTTTAATTCTGTGAATAACACTTGTATCTTTTATCAATGTTTATTATGAGTATTTCTGTGATTTGATGTGGCTCTGTGCAAATTCACGGGATGTTTTGGAGGCAAAGCCAAATGTAAACTGAGGTTTTTGGATATAAATATGAACTTCAAAACATACATGTATTGTGTAACATGTTGTCTCGGGAGTGTTATCTGATGAAGAATATCAAAGGTTAGTGTTTAATTTGATCTCTATTTCTGCTTTTTGTGACTCCTCTCTTTGGATGGAAAATCGCTGTACGCTTTCTGTGACTAGTTGCTGACCCAACATAATGATATGTTCTGCTTTCGCCGAAAAGCCTTTATGAAATCGGACACTGTGGTGGGATTAACGAGAATTCTATCTTTAAAATGGTGTCTAATACTTGTATGTTTGAGAAATTTGAATTATGAGATTTCTGTTGATTGAATTTGTCGCCCTGCAATTTCATTGGCTGTTGGCGAGTGGTTCCGCTAGCCAACAAGACACATTTCTTCCCAGAGGGCCGTGGGGTGAGACAGGGATGCAGCTTAAGCCCCACCCTCTTCAACATATATATCAACGAATTGGCAAGGGCACGAGAACAGTCTGCAGCACCTGGCCTCACCCTACTAGAATCTGAAGTCAAATGTCTACTGTTTGCTGATGATCTGGTGCTTCTGTTCCCAACAACGAGGGCCTACAGCAGCACCCAGATCTTCTGCACAGATTCTGTCAGACCTGGGCCCTGACAGTAAATATCATTAAGACAAAATTAATGGTATTTCAGAAAAGGTCCAGTTGCCAAGATCACAAATACAAATTCCATCTGGACATCATTGCCTAGAGCAGACAAAAAAACGATATATACCTCGGCCTAAACATCAGTGCCACAGGTAACTTCCACAAAGTTGTGAACGATCTGAGAGACAAGGCAAGAAGGGCCTTCTATGCCATCAAAAGGAACATAACATTTGACAGACACCAGTTAGGATCTGGCTAAAAATACTTGAATCAGTTATTGAACCCATTGCCCTTTATGGTTGCGAGGTCTGGGGTCCGCTCACCAACCAAGAATTCACAAAATGGGACAAACACCAAATTGAGACTCTGTATGCAGTTTTCTGCAAAAATATCCTCTGTGTACAACATAAAACACCAATTAATGCATGCAGAGCAGAATTAGGCCAACACGCTAATTATCAAAATCCAGAAAAGAGACGTTAAATTCTACAACCACCTTAAAGGAAGTGATTCCCAAACCTTCCATAACAAAGCCATCACCTATAGAGAGATGAACCTGGAGAAGAGTCCCCTAAGCAAGCTGGTCCTGGGGCTCTGTTCACAAACACAAACAGACCCCACAGAGCCCCAGGACAGCAACACAATTAGACCCAACCAAATCATGAGAAAACAAAAAGATAATTACTTGACACATTGGAAAGAATCAACAAAAAAACAGAGCAAACTAGAGTGCTATTTGCCCCTAAACAGAGAGTACACAGTGGAAAGTTTTGATTATGTACAGACTCAGTGAGCATAGCCTTGCTATTGAGAAAGGCCGCCGTAGGCAGACCTGGCTCTCAAGAGAAGACAGGCTATGTGCACACTGCCCACAAAATGAGGTGGAAACTGAGGTGCACTTCCTAACCTCCTGCCAAATGTATGACCATATTAGAGACACACATTTCCCTCAGATTACACAGATCCACAAAGAATTCAAAAAACGAACCCAATTTTGATAAACTCCCATATCTACTGGGTGAAATACCACAGTGTTCCATCACACCTCTTGCAACCAGAAAAGGTCAACCAGTGAAGAACAAACACCATTGTAAATACAACCCATATTTATGTTTATATATTGTCCCTTTTGTACTTTAACTATTTGCACATACTTTCACATTTGAAATGTCTTCATTCTTTTTGAACTTCTGTATGTGTAATGTTAACTGTTAATTTGTATTGTTTATTTCACTTTTGTTTATTATCTACTTGACTTGCTTTGGCAATGTTAACATATGTTTCCCATGTCAATAAAAGCCATAAACTGAATTGAGAGAGAGCACTACATCTCCCCTCCCCTCCACCAAGCAGAAAACATGCTAAACAAACAGGCATTTAGCCTGATATTAACAAAGTGATTCACAATGGAACCTGCCAAACCCAGAAAGGCCCTCTCTAACCCCTATCTAACACTGAAAGGCCCTCTCTAACCCCTATCTAACACTGGAAGGCCCTCTCTAACCCCTTTCTAACACTGGAAGGCCCTCTCTACTAACCCTGGAAGGCCCTCTCTAATCCTCTCTAACCCTGGAAGAACCTCTCTAACCCCTCTCTAACCCTGGAAGGCCCTCTCTAACCCCTCTCTAACCCTGGAAGGCCCTCTCTAACCCCTCTCTAACCCTGGAAGGCCCTCTCTAACCCCTCTCTAACCCTGGAAGGCCCTCTCTAACCCCTCTCTAACCCTGGAAGGCCCTCTCTAACCCCTCTCTAACCCTGGAAGGCCCTCTCTAACCCCTCTCTAACCCTGGAAGGCCCTCTCTAACCCCTCTCTAACCCTGGAAGGCCCTCTCTAACCCTGGAAGGATTTAAATATATAGATAGTGGTGATACTGAACAGACACCAGGCTGAAGATATGGGGCTACTGTCATCTAGTGGTGATACTGAACAGACACCAGGCTGAAGATATGGGGCTACTGTCATCTAGTGGTGATACTGAACAGACACCAGGCTGAAGATATGGGGCTACTGTCATCTAGTGGTGATACTGAACAGACACCAGGCTGAAGATATGGGGCTACTGTCATCTAGTGGTGATACTGAACAGACACCAGGATGAAGATATGGGGCTACTGTCATCTAGTGGTGATACTGAACAGACACCAGGCTGAAGATATGGGGCTACTGTCATCTAGTGGTGATACTGAACAGACACCAGGCTGAAGATATGGGGCTACTGTCATCTAGTGGTGATACTGCTCAGACACCAGGCTGAAGATATGGGGCTACTGTCATCTAGTGGTGATACTGAACAGACACCAGGCTGAAGATATGGGGCTACTGTCATCTAGTGGTGATACTGAACAGACACCAGGATGAAGATATGGGGCTACTGTCATCTAGTGGTGATACTGAACAGACACCAGGCTGAAGATATGGGGCTACTGTCATCTAGTGATGATACTGAACAGACACCAGGATGAAGATATGGGGCTACTGCCATCTAGTGGTGATACTGAACAGACACCAGGCTGAAGATATGGGGCTACTGTCATCTACTGGTGATACTGAACAGACACCAGGCTGAAGATATGGGGCTACTGTCATCTAGTGGTGATACTGAACAGACACCAGGCTGAAGATATGGGGCTACTGTCATCTAGTGGTGATACTGAACAGACACCAGGCTGAAGATATGGGGCTACTGTCATCTAGTGGTGATACTGAACAGACACCAGGCTGAAGATATGGGGCTACTGTCATCTAGTGGTGATACTGAACAGACACCAGGCTGAAGATATGGGGCTACTGTCATCTAGTGGTGATACTGAACAGACACCAGGCTGAAGATATGGGGCTACTGTCATCTAGCGGTGATACTGAACAGACACCAGGCTGAAGATATGGGGCTACTGCCATCTAGTGGTGATACTGAACAGACACCAGGCTGAAGATATGGGGCTACTGTCATCTAGTGGTGATACTGCTCTGTTCACCCAGAGAACTCCTGTACTTGTTCAATAACAAAATGCTTGGTTCTGTTTTACGTTGCATAATGTTTTGGCTACATTTTGCTGGAATGAATATGATCCTATTGATAATATGAAATGTAGCGTTTGTATCACCTGGTCAAACCAAAACATATCATCCACACATATCCATCAAGGTCTGAGTTCAGATTCATGAATCCGTACGTTGTTGTCTTTAGGTAGAAGGTATGAATCCGTACGTTGTTGTCGTTAGGTAGAAGGTATGAATCCGTACGTTGTTGTCTTTAGGTAGAAGGTATGAATCCGTACGTTGTTGTCTTTAGGTAGAAGGTATGAATCCATACGTTGTTGTCTTTAGGTAGAAGGTATGAATCCGTACGTTGTTGTCTTTAGGTAGAAGGTATGAATCCATACGTTGTTGTCTTTAGGTAGAAGGTATGAATCCGTACGTTGTTGTCGTTAGGTAGAAGGTATGAATCCGTACGTTGTTGTCGTTAGGTAGAAGGTATGAATCCGTACGTTGTTGTCTTTAGGTAGAAGGTATGAATCCGTACGTTGTTGTCTTTAGGTAGAAGGTATGAATCCGTACGTTGTTGTCATTAGGTAGAAGGTATGAATCCGTACGTTGTTGTCTTTAGGTAGAAGGTATGAATCCGTACGTTGTTGTCGTTAGGTAGAAGGTATGAATCCGTACGTTGTTGTCGTTAGGTAGAAGGTATGAATCCGTACGTTGTTGTCGCTAGGTAGAAGGTATGAATCCGTACGTTGTTGTCTTTAGGTAGAAGGTATGAATCCGTACGTTGTTGTCTTTAGGTAGAAGGTATGAATCCGTACGTTGTTGTCGTTAGGTAGAAGGTATGACTCCGTACGTTGTTGTCGTTAGGTAGAAGGTATGAATCCGTACGTTGTTGTCGCTAGGTAGAAGGTATGACTCCGTACGTTGTTGTCGTTAGGTAGAAGGTATGAATCCGTACGTTGTTGTCGTCAGGTAGAAGGTATGAATCCGTACGATGTTGTCTTTAGGTAGAAGGTATGAATCCGTACATTGTTGTCTTTAGGTAGAAGGTATGAATCCGTACATTGTTGTCGATAGGTAGAAGGTATGAATCCATACGTTGTTGTCTTTAGGTAGAAGGTATGAATCCGTACGTTGTTGTCGTTTGGTAGAAGGTATGAATCCGTACGTTGTTGTCTTTAGGTAGAAGGTATGAATCCGTACATTGTTGTCGTTTGGTAGAAGGTATGAATCCGTACGTTGTTGTCGTTAGGTAGAAGGTATGAATCCGTACGTTGTTGTCGTTAGGTAGAAGGTATGAATCCGTACGTTGTTGTCGTTAGGTAGAAGGTATGAATCCGTACGTTGTTGTCGTTAGGTAGAAGGTATGAATCCGTACGTTGTTGTCGTTAGGTAGAAGGTATGAATCCGTACGTTGTTGTCGTTAGGTAGAAGGTATGAATCCGTACGTTGTTGTCGTTAGGTAGAAGGTACACAGGCATTGAGAGGAAATACCCAGCCAAATGTAATTTTGTTCAGTCTTAGCAAGCACATATTAAATAAAAGGGATCATTTAATGATTGATGACTGAATGGCTTGGCAGATTCTTTTTTTGTTTCATTAATATGTACAGTGGTTCTTCCTTTAAAAGTTTAGGCATACCACAGCACAGCTTGCGGGGTGCCACAGAATTCTATGGCACGTTATTTAAGTGTCAGCCATTGTTGCCAGAGTGACGCAATTTACCACCATCTACCATCTCTCGAGCCCCAGCTCTGACACTGAGTAGGGGGGAGACATGTTCTCTCTAGCCCCAGCTCTGACACTGAGTAGGGGGGAGACATGTTCTCTCTAGCCCCAGCTCTGACACTGAGTAGGGGGGAGACATGTTCTCTCTAGCCCCAGCTCTGACACTGAGTAGGGTGAGACATGTTCTCTCTAGTCCCAGCTCTGACACTGAGTAGGGTGAGACATGTTCTCTCTAGCCCCAGCTCTGACACTGAGTAGGGTGAGACATGTTCTCTCTAGCCCCAGCTCTGACACTGAGTAGGGGGGAGACATGTTCTCTCTAGCCCCAGCTCTGACACTGAGTAGGGGGGAGACATGTTCTCTCTAGCCCCAGCTCTGACACTGAGTAGGGGGGAGACATGTTCTCTCTAGTCCCAGCTCTGACACTGAGTAGGGGGGAGACATGTTCTCTCTAGCCCCAGCTCTGACACTGAGTAGGGGGGAGACATGTTCTCTCTAGCCCCAGCTCTGACACTGAGTAGGGGGGAGACATGTTCTCTCTAGCCCCAGCTCTGACACTGAGTAGGGGGGAGACATGTTCTCTCTAGCCCCAGCTCTGACACTGAGTAGGGGGGAGACATGTTCTCTCTAGCCCCAGCTCTGACACTGAGTAGGGGGAGACATGTTCTCTCTAGCCCCAGCTCTGACACTGAGTAGGGGGAGACATGTTCTCTCTAGTCCCAGCTCTGACACTGAGTAGGGGGGAGACATGTTCTCTCTAGCCCCAGCTCTGACACTGAGTAGGGGGGAGACATGTTCTCTCTAGCCCCAGCTCAGACACTGAGTAGGGTGAGACATGTTCTCTCTAGCCCCAGCTCTGACACTGAGTAGGGGGAGACATGTTCTCTCTAGCCCCAGCTCTGACACTGAGTAGGGGGAGACATGTTCTCTCTAGCCCCAGCTCTGACACTGAGTAGGGGGGAGACATGTTCTCTCTAGCCCCAGCTCTGACACTGAGTAGGGGGGAGACATGTTCTCTCTAGCCCCAGCTCTGACACTGAGTAGGAGGGAGACATGTTCTCTCTAGCCCCAGCTCTGACACTGAGTAGGGGGGAGACATGTTCTCTCTAGCCCCAGCTCTGACACTGAGTAGGAGGGAGACATGTTCTCTCTAGCCCCAGCTCTGACACTGAGTAGGGGGAAGACATTTTAACACTCTCCTCCCAATTCAAAGGTGAATGTAAAGACTATTATGATGAAACCTGGGTTTCCGACAGAAATAATGGCTTGATATCAGCTTTAAGGTCAACACCAGGCCATTCTGGGTGAATGATAAAGAAGACAATGACCTGTCTTCCCTTTTAATGATGATGAGGATGGTGAAGGAAAGACAGTTCAAGTCACTTAATAATTCTCCTTTAGAAGTTGTACAATTCATTATGGGACATGACTGATAAAGCTGGTAAAATCAAAAATCTAAATCCTCTTTTATGAATTGTTGAATTTCTCAGATCTGCAAGTAAACAGTTGTGGGGTTATTTAGTATTAAAATATAAATCATTTAATGAAACACTAACTAATAATGACAGGAAGGAATCACAACATCAAAAATAGTTTGAAGCCTCTGAAGATTGGTGGCTTTTGGTGTTTCCGCTGTTGGGTTTATACTTGAATAAAACATTATCTTCCCACACTCTCAACAACAAGTAGCTCATTTATACACACAGAGAGAGCGAGCGAGAGAGCAAGAGAGCGCGAGAGAGCGAGAGAGAGAGAGAGAGAGAGAGCGAGAGAGAGAGCGAGAGCGAGAGAGCGAGAGAGAGAGAGAGAGAGAGAGAGAGAGAGAGAGAGAGAGAGAAAGAGAGCGAGAGAGAGAGCGAGAGAGAGAGAGAGAGAGAGAGAGAGAGAGAGAGAGAGAGAGAGAGAGAGAGAGAGAGAGAGAGAGAGAGAGAGAGAGAGAGAGAGAGAGAGAGAGAGAGAGAGAGAGAGAGAGAGAGAGAGAGAGAGAGAGAGAGAGAGAGAGAGAGAGCGAGAGAGATCTCTCAGGGAATTAGACCAAAGTTCTCAATTGGTACAAAAATATATAGAGTACTGCACACACTACAATTACTGAGGTTTAAAAAATAAGTTCAACTGGACACCTTAATGAGGCAGTGAATGAACTGAGAGAAAAGCACGCAAGGCATTCTACGCCATTAAAAAGCAAATTGAAATACCTATTCAAAGTTGGCTAAAACTAATTGAATGTGTCATTGAACCAATTGCTCTTTATGGCAGTGAGGTGTGGGGTCCACTTGCAAAACGAGATTTCACCCAACGGGACAAACATCCCATTGAAACCCTGCAGAGTTCTGTAAGATTCTCCTACATGTCCAGAGGAAAACTACAAACAATGCATGCAGGACAGAATTAGGCCAATGTCCACTAATAATAAAAACTCAAAAAAGAGCAATTCAGTTTTGGAAACATCTAAAATACAGTGATCCACTCTCAAATCATTACCAAGCCCTGCAATGCCAAGAGCTGAGCAAAGAAAATAGTCCCCTCATCCAGCTGGTCCTGGGGCTGAGTTCACTAACCTGTTCTACTAACACACTGAAGCCTCAGTCCCCTCATCCAGCTGGTTCTGGGGCTGAGTTCACTAACCTGTTCTACTAACACACTGAAGCCTCAGTCCCCTCATCCAGCTGGTCCTGGGGCTGAGTTCACTAACCTGTTCTACTAACACACTGAAGCCTCAGTCCCCTCATCCAGCTGGTCCTGAGTTCACTAACCTGTTCTACTAACACACTGAAGCCTCAGTCCCCTCATCCAGCTGGTTCTGGGGCTGAGTTCACTAACCTGTTCTACTAACACACTGAAGCCTCAGTCCCCTCATCCAGCTGGTCCTGAGTTCACTAACCTGTTCTACTAACACACTGAAGCCTCAGTCCCCTCATCCAGCTGGTCCTGGGGCTGAGTTCACTAACCTGTTCTACTAAGACACTGAAGCCTCAGTCCCCTCATCCAGCTGGTCCTGGGGCTGAGTTCACTAACCTGTTCTACTAACACACTGAAGCCTCAGTCTCCTCATCCAGCTGGTTCTGGGGCTTAGTTCACTAACCTGTTCTACTAACACACTGAAGCCTCAGTCCCCTCAACCAGCTGGTCCTGGGACTGAGTTCACTAACCTGTTCTACTAACACACTGAAGCCTCAGTCCCCTCATCCAGCTGGTTCTGGGGCTGAGTTCACCAACCTGTTCTACTAACACACTGAAGCCTCAGTCCCCTCATCCAGCTGGTCCTGGGGCTGAGTTCACTAACCTGTTCTACTAACACACTGAAGCCTCAGTCCCCTCATCCAGCTGGTTCTGGGGCTGAGTTCACTAACCTGTTCTACTAACACACTGAAGCCTCAGTCCCCTCATCCAGCTGGTCCTGGGGCTGAGTTCACAATCCTGTTCTACTAACACACTGAAGCCTCAGTCCCCTCAACCAGCTGGTCCTGGGGCTGAGTTCACTAACCTGTTCTACTAACACACTGAAGCCTCAGTCCCCTCATCCAGCTGGTCCTGGGGCTGAGTTCACTAACCTGTTCTACTAACACACTGAAGCCTCAGTCCCCTCATCCAGCTGGTTCTGGGGCTGAGTTCACTAACCTGTTCTACTAACACACTGAAGCCTCAGTCCCCTCATCCAGCTGGTCCTGGGGCTGAGTTCACAAACCTGTTCTACTAACACACTAAAGCCTCAGTCCCCTCATCCAGTTGGTCCTGGGGCTGAGTTCACAAACCTGTTCTACTAACACACTGAAGCCTCAGTCCCCTCATCCAGCTGGTCCTGGGGCTGAGTTCACTAACCTGTTCTACTAACACACTGAAGCCTCAGTCCCCTCATCCAGCTGGTTCTGGGGCTGAGTTCACTAACCTGTTCTACTAACACACTGAAGCCTCAGTCCCCTCATCCAGCTGGTCCTGGGGCTGAGTTCACAAACCTGTTCTACTAACACACTGAAGCTTCAGTCCCCTCATCCAGCTGGTTCTGGGGCTGAGTTCACTAACCTGTTCTACTAACACACTGAAGCCTCAGTCCCCTCATCCAGCTGGTCCTGGGGCTGAGTTCACAAACCTGTTCTACTAACACACTGAAGCCTCAGTCCCCTCATCCAGCTGGTCCTGGGGCTGAGTTCACAAACCTGTTCTACTAACACACTGAAGCCTCAGTCCCCTCATCCAGCTGGTCCTGGGACTGAGTTCACTAACCTGTTCTACTAACACACTGAAGCCTCAGTCCCCTCATCCTGCTGGTCCTGGGGCTGAGTTCACTAACCTGTTCTACTAACACACTGAAGCCTCAGGACCAGAACATCCAATCAATCAGGATAAACCAAATTACAATAAAGACCAGAGAGTGAGAGATAAAGACCAGAGAGAGAGAGAGAAAGACGGAGACAGAGAGAGATAAAGACCAGAGAGAAAGACAGAGGGAGAAAAGATGAGCAGATGAGCTCCTTCATTTTTCAGGATGTTTTTACAAAAAGATAGATTTAGAGTTAAACTTAGATGTTTCAGCAAGGACATATACAGGATACTACCCTCCACAGCATAACCTTCACTATGTCCTCAGGACACATACAGGATACTACCTTCCACAACATAACCTTCACTATGTCACCAGGACATATACAGGATACTACCCTCCACAGCATAACCTTCACTATGTCCTCAGGACACATACAGGATACTACACCTGTTGTATTCAGCATTTCACTGTAAGGTCTACATCTGTTGTATTCAGCATTTCACTGTAAGGTCTACTACACCTGTTGTATTCAGCATTTCACTGTAAGGTCTACACCTGTTGTATTCAGCATTTCACTGTAAGGTCTACTACACCTGTTGTATTCAGCATTTCACTGTAAGGTCTACTACACCTGTTGTATTCAGCATTTCACTGTTAGGTCTACTACACCTGTTGTATTCAGCATTTCACTGTAAGGTCTACTACACCTGTTGTATTCAGCATTTCACTGTGAGGTCTACTACACCTGTTGTATTCAGCATTTCACTGTTAGGTCTACTACACCTGTTGTATTCAGCATTTACCTGTAAGGTCTACTACACCTGTTGTATTCAGCATTTCACTGTAAGGTCTACTACACCTGTTGTATTCAGCATTTCACTGTAAGGTCTACACCTGTTGTATTCAGCATTTCACTGTAAGGTCTACTACACCTGTTGTATTCAGCATTTACCTGTAAGGTCTACTACACCTGTTGTATTCAGCATTTCACTGTAAGGTCTACTACACCTGTTGTATTCAGCATTTCACTGTAAGGTCTACACCTGTTGTATTCAGCATTTCACTGTGAGGTCTACTACACCTGTTGTATTCAGCATTTCACTGTAAGGTCTACTACACCTGTTGTATTCAGCATTTCACTGTAAGGTCTACTACACCTGTTGTATTCAGCATTTCACTGTGAGGTCGACTACACCTGTTGTATTCAGCATTTCACTGTAAGGTCTACTACACCTGTTGTATTCAGCATTTCACTGTAAGGTCTACTACACCTGTTGTATTCAGCATTTCACTGTAAGGTCTACTACACCTGTTGTATTCAGCATTTCACTGTAAGGTCTACTACACCTGTTGTATTCAGCATTTCACTGTAAGGTCTACTACACCTGTTGTATTCAGCATTTCACTGTAAGGTCTACTACACCTGTTGTATTCAGCATTTCACTGTAAGGTCTACTACACCTGTTGTATTCAGCATTTCACTGTAAGGTCTACTACACCTGTTGTATTCAGCATTTCACTGTAAGGTCTACTACACCTGTTGTATTCAGCATTTCACTGTGAGGTCTACTACACCTGTTGTATTCAGCATTTCACTGTAAGGTCTACTACACCTGTTGTATTCAGCATTTCACTGTGAGGTCTACTACACCTGTTGTATTCAGCATTTCACTGTAAGGTCTACTACACCTGTTGTATTCAGCATTTCACTGTGAGGTCTACTACACCTGTAGTATTAGCATTTCACTGTGAGGTCTACTACACCTGTTGTATTCAGCATTTCACTGTGGGGTCTACACCTGTTGTATTCAACATTTCACTGTAAGGTCTACTACACCTGTTGTATTCAGCATTTCACTGTAAGGTCTACTACACCTGTTGTATTCAGCATTTCACTGTAAGGTCTACTACACCTGTTGTATTCAGCATTTCACTGTGAGGTCTACTACACCTGTTGTATACAGCATTTCACTGTGAGGTCTACTACACCTGTTGTATTCAGCATTTCACTGTAAGGTCTACTCCTGTTGTATTCAGCATTTCACTGTAAAGTCTACTACACCTGTTGTATTCAGCATTTCACTGTAAGGTCTACTACACCTGTTGTATTCAGCATTTCACTGTAAGGTCTACTACACCTGTTGTATTCAGCATTTCACTGTAAGGTCTACTACACCTGTTGTATTCAGCATTTCACTGTGAGGTCTACTACACCTGTTGTATTCAGCATTTCACTGTGAGGTCTACTACACCTGTTGTATTCAGCATTTCACTGTAAGGTCTACTACACCTGTTGTATTCAGCATTTCACTGTAAGGTCTACTACACCTGTTGTATTCAGCATTTCACTGTGAGGTCTACTACACCTGTTGTATTCAGCATTTCACTGTAAGGTCTACTACACCTGTTGTATTCAGCATTTCACTGTAAAGTCTACTACACCTGTTGTATTCAGCATTTCACTGTAAGGTCTACTACACCTGTTGTATTCAGCATTTCACTGTAAGGTCTACTACACCTGTTGTATTCAGCATTTCACTGTAAGGTCTACTACACCTGTTGTATTCAGCATTTCACTGTGAGGTCTACTACACCTGTTGTATTCAGCATTTCACTGTAAGGTCTACTACACCTGTTGTATTCAGCATTTCACTGTAAGGTCTACTACACCTGTTGTATTCAGCATTTCACTGTAAGGTCTACTACACCTGTTGTATTCAGCATTTCACTGTAAGGTCTACTACACCTGTTGTATTCAGCATTTCACTGTAAGGTCTACTACACCTGTTGTATTCAGCATTTCACTGTGAGGTCTACTACACCTGTTGTATTCAGCATTTCACTGTGAGGTCTACTACACCTGTTGTATTCAGCATTTCACTGTAAGGTCTACTACACCTGTTGTATTCAGCATTTCACTGTAAGGTCTACACCTGTTGTATTCAGCATTTCACTGTGAGGTCTACTACACCTGTTGTATTCAGCATTTCACTGTAAGGTCTACTACACCTGTTGTATTCAGCATTTCACTGTAAGGTCTACTACACCTGTTGTATTCAGCATTTCACTGTGAGGTCGACTACACCTGTTGTATTCAGCATTTCACTGTAAGGTCTACTACACCTGTTGTATTCAGCATTTCACTGTAAGGTCTACTACACCTGTTGTATTCAGCATTTCACTGTGAGGTCTACTACACCTGTTGTATTCAGCATTTCACTGTAAGGTCTACTACACCTGTTGTATTCAGCATTTCACTGTGAGGTCTACTACACCTGTTGTATTCAGCATTTCACTGTGAGGTCTACTACACCTGTTGTATTCAGCATTTCACTGTAAGGTCTACTAAACCTGTTGTATTCAGCATTTCACTGTAAGGTCTACTACACCTGTTGTATTCAGCATTTCACTGTAAGGTCTACTACACCTGTTGTATTCAGCATGTCACTAAGGTCTACTACACCTGTTGTATTCAGCATTTCACTGTAAGGTCTACTACACCTGTTGTATTCAGCATTTCACTAAGGTCTACTACACCTGTTGTATTCAGCATTTCACTGTGAGGTCTACTACACCTGTTGTATTCAGCATTTCACTGTAAGGTCTACTACACCTGTTGTATTCAGCATTTCACTGTAAGGTCTACTACACCTGTTGTATTCAGCATTTCACTGTGAGGTCTACTACACCTGTTGTATTCAGCATTTCACTGTAAGGTCTACTACACCTGTTGTATTCAGCATTTCACTGTAAGGTCTACTACACCTGTTGTATTCAGCATTTCACTGTAAGGTCTACTACACCTGTTGTATTCAGCATGTCACTAAGGTCTACTACACCTGTTGTATTCAGCATTTCACTGTAAGGTCTACTACACCTGTTGTATTCAGCATTTCACTGTAAGGTCTACTACACCTGTTGTATTCAGCATTTCACTGTGAGGTCTACTACACCTGTTGTATTCAGCATTTCACTGTAAGGTCTACTACACCTGTTGTATTCAGCATTTCACTGTAAGGTCTACTACACCTGTTGTATTCAGCATTTCACTGTGAGGTCTACTACACCTGTTGTATTCAGCATTTCACTGTAAGGTCTACTACACCTGTTGTATTCAGCATTTCACTGTAAGGTCTACTACACCTGTTGTATTCAGCATTTCACTGTAAGGTCTACTACACCTGTTGTATTCAGCATTTCACTGTAAGGTCTACTACACCTGTTGTATTCAGCATTTCACTGTAAGGTCTACTACACCTGTTGTATTCAGCATTTCACTGTAAGGTCTACTACACCTGTTGTATTCAGCATTTCACTGTAAGGTCTACTACACCTGTTGTATTCAGCATTTCACTGTGAGGTCTACTACACCTGTTGTATTCAGCATTTCACTGTAAGGTCTACTACACCTGTTGTATTCAGCATTTCACTGTAAGGTCTACTACACCTGTTGTATTCAGCATTTCACTGTAAGGTCTACTACACCTGTTGTATTCAGCATTTCACTGTAAGGTCTACTACACCTGTTGTATTCAGCATTTCACTGTAAGGTCTACTACACCTGTTGTATTCAGCATTTCACTGTGAGGTCTACTACACCTGTTGTATTCAGCATTTCACTGTAAGGTCTACTACACCTGTTGTATTCAGCATTTCACTGTAAGGTCTACTAAACCTGTTGTATTCAGCATTTCACTGTGAGGTCTACTACACCTGTTGTATTCAGCATTTCACTGTGAGGTCTACTACACCTGTTGTATTCAGCATTTCACTGTGAGGTCTACTACACCTGTTGTATTCGGCGCACGTGACAAATACACTTTGATTTGATTTGATTCTCAGCCCTCTCCTGTACTCCCTGTTCACTCACGACTGCGTGGCCATGCACGCCTCCAACTCAATCATCAAGTTTGCGGACGACACAACAGTGGTAGGCTTGATTACCAACAACGACGAGACGGCCTACAGGGAGGAGGTGAGGGCCCTCGGAGTGTGGTGTCAGGAAAATAACCTCACACTCAACGTCAACAAAACAAAGGAGATGATCGTGGACTTCAGGAAACAGAAGAGGGAGCACCCCCCTATTCACATTGGAGGGACAGCAGTGGAGAAGGTGGAAAGTTTTAAGTTCCTCGGCATACATATCACGGACAAACTGAAATGGTCCACCCACACAGACAGTGTGGTGAAGAAGGCGCAACAGCGACAACAGCGACAACTACTGCCTGCCCTCCAGGACACCTACAGCACCCGATGTCACAGGAAGACCATAAAGATCATCAAGGACAACAACCACCCGAGCCACTGCCTGTTCACCCCGCTATCATCCAGAAGGCGAGGTCAGTACAGGTGCATCAAACCTGGGACCGAGAGACTGAAAAACAGCTTCTATCTCAAGGCCACCAGACTGTTAAACAGACATCACTAACATTTAGTGGCCGCTGCCAACATACTGACTCAACTCCAGCCACTTTAATAATAATACAATGGATGTAATAAATGTGTCACTTTAAACAATGGCACTTTATATAAATGTTTACATACCCTACATTACTCATCTCATATGTATATACTGTACTCTATACCATCTACTGCATCTTGCCTATACCGTTTGGCCATCACTCATTCATATTTTTTTATGTACATATTCTTATTCATTCCTTTACACTTGTGTGTATAAGGCCGTTTTTGTGAAATTATTAGGTTAGATTACTCGTTGGATATTACTGCACGGTCGAACTAGAAGCAGAAGCATTTCGCTACACTCGCATTAACATCTGCTAACCATGTGTATGTGACCAATAACATTTGATTTGATTTGTTTCACACCTCGTAGTTTGGTGGATGGGACTACCAGCTCTCTGTAACCTAGAGCGCAACCAGTGGGTCTGTCTCCTTTATACCAGGTTTCACACCTGGTAGTTTGGTGGATGGGACTACCAGCTCTCTGTAACCTAGAGGGAAACCAATGGGTCAAACTCCTCTATACCAGGTTTCTTGTAGGATGACAATGTCTGTATTTCCAATTTCTTTGATGAAGACCAGGTTCCTGCTCTTTAGGCCAAAGGCAGATGACCTCAGGCCTTGTCTATTCCAGGATGAGATAGTAAAAGCTTTGTGTTCCATAAAGTGTCTAGTGTTGTTTTTGTGTGGTCTAGGCCCGGACCACCACAGTAGGTGTGAGCAGAGCATGTTGAGCATCTGATACGCACCTCTAAGGTTCAGGATGAGGCTTGGCCGGGTGTAATAGTGGGGGTTGGGCCTGTTGCTCTGCTCACGGCCTTATCTCTCTCTCTCTCTCTCTCTCTCTCTCTCTCTCTCTCTCTCTCTCTCTCTCTCTCTCTCTCTCTCTCTCTCTCTCTCTCTCTCTCTCTGTCTCTCAATTTAAAGGGTGTTATTGGCATGGGAAACATACGTTTACATTGCCAAAGCAAGTGAAATAGATTTTTTTTTTTTTTACAAAAGTGAAATAAACAATGTCTCCCTCTCCTCTGTTTTTTCTCCAGCAGAATAACATTCTCTAACTCTCTGCAATGAGCATCAATCTCTTTTTCTCCTGTTCTGTTCTGTTCTGTTCTTTTCATCAAGCAGCCAGGGACTTCCTCACATCATGACCTAGTTCTCTCTCTCAATTCAATCAAAGGGGCTTTATTGGCATGGGAAAACATATGTTTACAATGTCAAAGCAAGTGAAATAAAACTTAACAAAAATACACATCAACATAAAAACATGTCCAGTAAACATTACATCATGAAGGATCTCTTAAAATGTTATATTACACTCTTAAAATGTTATATTAGACTCTTAAAATGTTATATCAGACTCTTAAAATGTTATATTACACTCTTAAAATGTTATATTACACTCTTAAAATGTTATATTACACTCTTAAAATGTTATATTACACTCTTAAAATGTTATATTACACTCTTAAAATGTTATATTACACTCTTAAAATGTTATATTACACTCTTAAAATGTTATATTACACTCTTAAAATGTTATGTTAGACTCTTAAAATGTTATATTACACTCTTAAAATGTTATATTAGACTCGTAAATGTTATATTAGACTCTTAAAATGTTATATTAGACTCTTAAAATGTTATATTAGACTCTTAAAATGTTATATTAGACTCTTAAAATGTTATATTAGACTCTTAAAATGTTATATTAGCAGTGATGTACAGTGGTTTTAACAATGTGCAATTATTTGTAGTACGAATAGTATGGGAAAATAAATAAATAAACATATATTGGTTGAATTCTTCTGTTCCAGTGATAAGAGGACTCCTCCTATCTCCCAGTGTTTAGTGATAAGAGGACTCCTCCTATCTCCCAGTGTTTAGTGATAAGAGGACTCCTCCTATCTCCCAGTGTTTAGTGATAAGAGGACTCCTCCTATCTCCCAGTGTTTAGTGATAAGAGGACTCCTCCTATCTCCCAGTGTTTAGAGATAAGAGGACTCCTCCTATCTCCCAGTGTTTAGTGATAAGAGGACTCCTCCTAACTCCCAGTGTTTAGAGATAAGAGGACTCCTCCTATCTCCCAGTGTTTAGAGATAAGAGGACTCCTCCTAACTCCCAGTGTTTAGTGATAAGAGGACTCCTCCTATCTCCCAGTGTTTAGTGATAAGAGGACTCCTCCTATCTCCCAGTGTTTAGTGATAAGAGGACTCCTCCTATCTCCCAGTGTTTAGTGATAAGAGGACTCCTCCTATCTCCCAGTGTTTAGTGATAAGAGGACTCCTCCTATCTCCCAGTGTTTAGAGATAAGAGGACTCCTCCTATCTCCCAGTGTTTAGTGATAAGAGGACTCCTCCTAACTCCCAGTGTTTAGAGATAAGAGGACTCCTCCTATCTCCCAGTGTTTAGAGATAAGAGGACTCCTCCTAACTCCCAGTGTTTAGTGATAAGAGGACTCCTCCTATCTCCCAGTGTTTAGAGATAAGAGGACTCCTCCTATCTCCCAGTGTTTAGAGATAAGAGGACTCCTCCTAACTCCCAGTGTTTAGAGATAAGAGGACTCCTCCTAACTCCCAGTGTTTAGTGATAAGAGGACTCCTCCTATCTCCCAGTGTTTAGAGATAAGAGGACTCCTCCTATCTCCCAGTGTTTAGAGATAAGAGGACTCCTCCTAACTCCCAGTGTTTAGTGATAAGAGGACTCCTCCTATCTCCCAGTGTTTAGTGATAAGAGGACTCCTATCTCCCAGTGTTTAGAGATAAGAGGACTCCTCCTAACTCCCAGTGTTTAGAGATAAGAGGACTCCTCCTAACTCCCAGTGTTTAGAGATAAGAGGACTCCTCCTAACTCCCAGTGTTTAGAGATAAGAGGACTCCTCCTATCTCCCAGTGTTTAGAGATAAGAGGACTCCTCCTAACTCACAGTGTTTAGTGATAAGAGGACTCCTCCTATCTCCCAGTGTTTAGTGATAAGAGGACTCCTCCTATCTCCCAGTGTTTAGTGATAAGAGGACTCCTCCTATCTCCCAGTGTTTAGTGATAAGAGGACTCCTCCTATCTCCCAGTGTTTAGTGATAAGAGGACTCCTCCTAACTCCCAGTGTTTAGTGATAAGAGGACTCCTCCTATCTCCCAGTGTTTAGTGATAAGAGGACTCCTCCTAACTCCCAGTGTTTAGTGATAAGAGGACTCCTCCTAACTCCCAGTGTTTAGAGATAAGAGGACTCCTCCTATCTCCCAGTGTTTAGTGATAAGAGGACTCCTCCTAACTCCCAGTGTTTAGAGATAAGAGGACTCCTCCTAACTCCCAGTGTTTAGTGATAAGAGGACTCCTCCTATCTCCCAGTGTTTAGAGATAAGAGGACTCCTCCTATCTCCCAGTGTTTAGAGATAAGAGGACTCCTCCTAACTCCCAGTGTTTAGAGATAAGAAGACTCCTCCTAACTCCCAGTGTTTAGTGATAAGAGGACTCCTCCTATCTCCCAGTGTTTAGAGATAAGAGGACTCCTCCTATCTCCCAGTGTTTAGAGATAAGAGGACTCCTCCTAACTCCCAGTGTTTAGTGATAAGAGGACTCCTCCTATCTCCCAGTGTTTAGTGATAAGAGGACTCCTATCTCCCAGTGTTTAGAGATAAGAGGACTCCTCCTAACTCCCAGTGTTTAGAGATAAGAGGACTCCTCCTAACTCCCAGTGTTTAGAGATAAGAGGACTCCTCCTAACTCCCAGTGTTTAGAGATAAGAGGACTCCTCCTATCTCCCAGTGTTTAGTGATAAGAGGACTCCTATCTCCCAGTGTTTAGAGATAAGAGGACTCCTCCTAACTCCCAGTGTTTAGAGATAAGAGGACTCCTCCTAACTCCCAGTGTTTAGTGATAAGAGGACTCCTCCTAACTCCCAGTGTTTAGTGATAAGAGGACTCCTCCTAACTCCCAGTGTTTAGAGATAAGAGGACTCCTCCTATCTCCCAGTGTTTAGTGATAAGAGGACTCCTCCTAACTCCCAGTGTTTAGAGATAAGAGGACTCCTCCTAACTCCCAGTGTTTAGTGATAAGAGGACTCCTCCTATCTCCCAGTGTTTAGAGATAAGAGGACTCCTCCTAACTCCCAGTGTTTAGAGATAAGAGGACTCCTCCTATCTCCCAGTGTTTAGTGAGAAGAGGACTCCTCCTATCTCCCAGTGTTTAGAGATACGAGGACTCCTCCTAACTCCCAGTGTTTAGTGATAAGAGGACTCCTCCTATCTCCCAGTGTTTAGTGAGAAGAGGACTCCTCCTATCTCCCAGTGTTTAGTGATAAGAGGACTCCTCCTATCTCCCAGTGTTTAGTGATAAGAGGACTCCTCCTAACTCCCAGTGTTTAGAGATAAGAGGACTCCTCCTAACTCCCAGTGTTTAGTGATAAGAGGACTCCTCCTATCTCCCAGTGTTTAGAGATAAGAGGACTCCTCCTAACTCCCAGTGTTTAGTGATAAGAGGACTCCTCCTAACTCCCAGTGTTTAGTGATAAGAGGACTCCTCCTAACTCCCAGTGTTTAGTGATAAGAGGACTCCTCCTAACTCCCAGTGTTTAGAGATAAGAGAACTCCTCCTAAGTCCCAGTGTTTAGTGAAAAGAGGACTCCTCCTAACTCCCAGTGTTTAGTGATAAGAGGACTCCTCCTATCTCCCAGTGTTTAGAGATAAGAGGGCTCCTCCTAACTCCCAGTGTTTAGAGATAAGAGGACTCCTCCTAACTCCCAGTGTTTAGAGATAAGGGGACTCCTCCTAACTCCCAGTGTTTAGTGATAAGAGGACTCCTCCTAACTCCCAGTGTTTAGTGAGAAGAGGACTCCTCCTATCTCCCAGTGTTTAGAGATAAGGGGACTCCTCCTAACTCCCAGTGTTTAGTGATAAGAGGACTCCTCCTAACTCCCAGTGTTTAGTGAGAAGAGGACTCCTCCTATCTCCCAGTGTTTAGTGATAAGAGGACTCCTCCTAACGCCCAGTGTTTAGTGATAAGAGGATTCCTAACTCTGTATAATGCTAACCGATCTCCTACCTTCCACCATGTAATGCTAATATATCTCCTAACACTGTTGAACACCTCTGCAGGATCGTGGCACATACACCCGGGCCTCACTGCGGTGGCGGTCGGCACTCGCCTTCTGCCGCCTGATGGCCCGTTGTAGACGCACATGAGCAGCGTCCCATGTCGCCGAAACCACCGCAGGAGCCTCGATCTGGCTCTGATGCCACGGTGCCAGGACCGGCTGATAACCTAACACACACTGGAAAGGAGATAGGTTAGTGGAGAGTCAACATCCTGGTTGACTCTCTCCACCTGCCCGTTACTCTCGGGGTGAAAACCTGATGTGAGGCTGACCGAGACCGAAACGCCCTCCAGACTTTAGACGTGATTTGGGGACCCCGATCAGAAACTATATCCTCAGGCACCCCGTAGTGCCGGAATACTTGGGTGAACAGGGCCTCCGCAGTCTGTAGAGCCGTAGGGAGACCGGGCAAAGGAAGAAGACGGCAGGACTTAGAAAACCGATCCGTCACGAAATCCATCGATAGGTGTGACCACGGTCGTTGTGGAACGGGAAGAGGCTGTAATGTCCCTCTGGGCAGGTGTCTAGGTGCCTTGCACTGGGCGCACACCGAGCAGGAGGAAACATAAACCCTCACGTCCTTAGCTAAAGTGGGCCACCAGTAATTCCCAGCAAGACAGCGCACTGTCCGCGTCCACCTCCCATACCACCGGTGCCACCAGGCAAGAAGCTGGAATTATGGGAGTGGGATCCGCGGACCTCTCCTCCGTGTCATACATCCGGGACAGTGCGTCTGCCTTAACGTTCTGGGAACCTGGTTTGTAGGATAGAGTGAAAACAAAGCGGGTGAAAAACATGGCCCACCTCGTCTGGCGAGGATTCAGTCTCGCTGCCCGAATGTATTCCAGATTGTGGTGGTCAGTCCAAATGAGGAAAGGGTGTCTAGCCCCCTCAAGCCAATTTCTCCACACCTTCAGAGCCCTGACAACAGCCAACAGCTCCCGGTCCCCCACATCATAGTTTCGCTCCGCCGGGCTAAGCCTCTTCGAAAAGAAAGGACGGAGCATTAGTGGCATATCCAAGCGCTGAGACTGAACAGCCCCTATCCCAGCCTCGGACACATCCACCTCAACTATGAACGCTAAGGAAGGATCAGGATGAGCCAGCACGGGAGCCGAGGTAAACAGAGCCTTCAGCTGACTAAATGCCCTGTCCGCCTCAGCTGACCACTGCAGCCGCACCGGTCCTCCCTTCAGCAAGGAGGTAATGGGAGCCGCTACCTGACCGAAACCCCGGATAAACCTCCGGTAGTAGTTGGCAAACCCGCTGCACCTCCTTTACCGTGGTGGGAGTCGGCCAATTACGCACGGCTGAAACGCGGTCATTCTCCATCTCTACCCCTGACGCTGAAAAGCTGTACCCTAGGAAGGAGATGGACTGTTGGAAGAACAGACATTTCTCAGCCTTGACATACAGGTCATGCTCCAACAGTCGACCAAGCACCCTGCGCACCAGGGACACATGCTTGGCGCGTGTAGCGGAGTATATTAGAATATCATCTATATACACCACTACACCCTGTCCGTGCAGGTCCCTGACAATCTCATCTACAAAGGATTGGAAGACTGATGGAGCATTCAGTAACCCGTACGGCATGACGAGATATTCATTGTGCCCAGATGTGGTGCTAAATGCCGTCTTCCACTCATCCCCCGCCTTAATACGTACCAGGTTGTACGCGCTCCTGAGGTCCAATTTCGTGAAGAAGCGCGCCCAGTGCAATGACTCTGTCATACTGGCTATGAGAGGTAGTGGGTAACTGTATTTTACCGTGATTTGATTCAAACCTCGATAGTCTATACACGGGCACAAACCTCCATCCTTCTTCTTCACAAAAAAGAAACTCGAGGAGACAGGTGAGATGGAAGGCCGAATGTATCCCTGTCCCAGAGATTCGGTGACATATGTTTCCATAGCCGCCGTCTCCTCCTGTGACAGAGGATACACGTGACTCTTGGGAAGTGCAGCGTCTACCAGGAGATCCCCCTGTCGATGGGGTGGTAATTGAGTCACCCTCTTTTTACGGAAGGCGAGTGCTAAATCGTCATATTCGGGGGGAATGTGCATGGTGGATACCTGGTTTGGACTCTCCACCGTAGTGGCACCTAAGGAAACACCTACACACCTCCCTGAGCACTGACGGGACCATCCCTTGAGAGCCCTCTGTTGCCACGAAATAGTGGGATCATGTGAGGCCAACCAGGGAAGACCCAACACAACAGGAAACGCAGGAGAGTCGATCAGAAAGAGACTAATTCTCTCCTCATGACTCTCCTGCGTTATCAAACGGAGTGGAGCTGTGACCTCCCTGATTAGCCCTGACCCCAAAGGACGACTATCGAAGGCATGTACAGGGAAGGGAACATCAACAGGAACAATAGGGATCCCTAAACTAAGTGCAAAAGTACGGTCAATAAAGTTCCCAGCTGCGCCTGAATCTACTAGCACCTTATGCTGGGACTGCTGGGAAAACTCAGGAAATGCTATATACAACCACATGTGTGCAACAGGGAGCTCTGGGTGAGGTGTGTGCCTACTCACCTGAGATGATCCACCAGTGCTCCGCCTGCCACCTCTACTCCCTGGAGAACCTCCCCAGCACCGAACAGCAGTGTGTCGTCTGCGGCCACAGGTGGTGTAGGGAATGGTCCCCCCTCCGGTCCCCCTCATAGCAGCACCTCCCAGCTCCATCGGAGTTGGGAGGTGCTGGGGGATGGAGCTGACGGACCCCGATCCGGACGTCCGCGGGAGGCCAACAGGTTATCCAGCCGGATAGATAAGTCCACCAGCTGGTCCAGGTTAAGGGTGGTGTCCCTGCAGGCTAGCTCCCTACGAACGTCCTCGCGTAAACTACACCTGTAGTGGTCGATCAGGGCCCGCTCATTCCATCGCGCGCCAGCGGCCAGAGTTCTAAAGTCTAGAGCGAACTCTTGAGCGCATCCCCTGTCTTAAATGGAACAAGCGTTCCCCCGCCGCTCTCCCTTCAGGTGGATGATTGAAAACCGCCCGGAAGCGGCGGGTGAAATCTTCGTAGTTGTCCAATGTGGGGCATGGCATGGTCCTCTCTTCCCCAGATGGCGTTGGCCCAGACCAGTGCTTTTCCAGTCAGACAAGAGATGAGGGCTCTCACTCTCTCGCGTCCCGAGGGGGCTGGCTGAACAGCTGCCAGGTAGAGCTCCAGCTGGAGTAGGAACCCCTGGCACCCGGCAGCAGTTCCATCATACGCTCCCGGGAGCGAGAGCCGAATCCTACTGGATCCCGATGAAGGAGGAGTGGACATCTGGGTCGGTTGTTGTGAGAGCTGGAGAGTTGCTGATTGGTTGAGCGGAAAACCACCTCTCTCCCATCGTTCCATGGTTTGCAGCACGCGATCCATGGCTGTACCCAGACTCTGTAACATGGTCGCGTGCTGCTGAACACGCTCCTCCATGGGGAGAGTAGGGCTGGCTGTACCTGCTGACTCCATTTGAGGGTGCGTTATTCTGTGAGGGTGTTGGTGAATGGAGAAAGGTGGAGTCAGGCGCAGGACACAGAGATGAGTTTAGTCCGACAGTTTACTCAAAAATGAAGAATAATGTTCCAACACGGAAATCCAAAGCACAAAAAACACGAACCCACATGACAAACAATAACGCACAAAACAGAGAGGGAAGCCAGAGGGTTAAATAAGGAACACAATTAATGCTACAGGCAGTTAGATTTAGGTATTTTATGCACAAATTTTAAAAACGTGTCCGATGTAACGTGTACCCTAGGAGTCAGGAAGTAAGTACAAGGAGTGATTTTAATAAATAATGGAACATGGAACAAAACAAGAAACACGAGTATCGTACAGACAATAAACATATTAAAACCTTTTGTCAATAGGGGGGCGCCATTTCGACTTTGTAAAAATTCGTTCCCAAATTAAACTGCCTCTTACTCAATTCTTGCTCGTACAATATGCATATTATTATTACTATTGGATAGAAAACACTCTCTAGTTTCTAAAACCGTTTGAATTATTTCTCTGAGTGAAACAGAACTCATTCTGCAGCACATTTCCTGTCAGGAAGTGAGATTTCTGAAATCGAGGTCCCTGTTCTAGGATCAGTTTATAAGTCCCCATGTAAGCTATGGGGCTACATGCACTGCATACGCCTTCCTCTAGATGTCAGTAAGCGGTGAGAATTTGAATGGAGTGGATTGCACCATCTGGGGCACTATAAAAGCTCATGGAACGGAAGTACCGTTCTTTTCAACGGGGCGCCTGGCGCAAGAGGGACATCACAATGGCGTCCTGAAAAGCTTTCGTTTTAGCAGTTCTATATCTCCGGTCATGTTTTTATTCGTTATAGGTGTTAAAGACATCATAAGGTAGTTAATTTAAACCGACTTATAGCAGTTTATATCAGTTTATTGCGATTTTCTGGGATTTCTTTGTGACGCGCTATCACGAGTTGGACACCTCTCCAGTGGATGGCTATCGTTAGCTGCTATTTCTACAGGAGAAGAGGACATCTTTCAACCAAAAGACGATTGTTCTGGATAAAGGACACCTTGCCCAAGATTCTGATGGAAGCTCAGCAAATAGTAAGCAGTCTTTATGCTGTTAATTCGTATTTATGTTGACAAATGTCAAATAATAATTCCGCCATGAATTTCGGTGCGGTCTCGCTTTAGCGCACGCTGTATTGCGCAGTAACGTTAATTTTAAAAATCTAACACAGCGGTTGCATTAAGAACTAATGTATCTTTCATTTGCTGTCCAACCTGTATTTTTTTAGTCAAGTTTATGATTACTTATCGATTAGAATAGGTGCCTCTCCAAGATGGCGCCGGACAGATTGCTTGAAGTTTTGGCCACTAATCACATTGTATAACCACGATTTGTGCCGCTAAATATGCACATTTTCGAACAAACCCTATATGCATTGTGTAATATGATGTTACAGGACTGTCATCTGATGAAGAATATCAAGGTTAGTCAAAAATTATATATCTTTTGCCTGTTTGTTACGATCGCTAACCTTTGCTGCTGGTAAATGGTGTTGTGTTTCTGGCTATTGTGGTAAGCTAATATAATGCTATATTGTGTTTTCGCTGTAAAACACTTAGAAAATCTGAAATATTGGCTGGATTCACAAGATCTGTGTCTTTCATTTGCTGTACGCTGTGTATTTTTAAGAAATGTTTTATGATGAGTAATTAGGTAATACACGATGGTCTCTGTAGTTATTCTAGTTGCTTTGGTGAGAGTTGTGATGGTGGCTGCAATGGTAAACTATGATTTATACCTGAAATATGCACATTTTTCTAACAAAACATATGCTATACAATAAATATGTTATCAGACTGTCATCTGATGAAGTTGTTTCTTGGTTAGTGGCTATTTATATCTTTATTTGGTCGAATTTGTGATAGCTACTGATGCAGTAAAAAAATGGTGGAGTAAAAAAAGTGGTGTCTTTTGCTAACGTGGTTAGCTAATAGATTTACATATTGTGTCTTCCCTGTAAAACATTTTAAAAATCAGAAATGATGGCTGGATTCACAAGATGTGTATCTTTCATCTGGTGTCTTGGACTTGTGATTTAATGATATTTAGATGCTAGTATTTACTTGTGACGCTATGCTAGGCTATGCTAGTCAGCTTTTTTACTGATGGGGGTGCTCCCGGATCCGGGTTTGGGAGGAAGTAGAAGTTAACAGAAACAGTAACAAAGAACCAAAGGGAGTGACATCGGGGAGGTCATCAGGAAGGTGATGGAGTCCAGGTGAGTATCATAAGGCACAGGTGCACGTAACGATGGTGGCAGGTGTGCATAGTAATTAGTAAAGCTGACAACACAAAGCTTTCCCAGACATACAGCGCCTGTCTGACTCTGCACACACACACACACACACACACACACACACACACACACACACACACACACACACACACACACACACACACACACACACACACACACACACACACACACACACACACACACACACAAGCACACATAACCATACACACACACCAAACACACACACACACACAGACCCACACCATTCTTTATATATCTCTCTTGTTTTCACTCGTTTGTTTATTTATTGATAGATTTTTTTTTCTTCTCAAAATCCTCTTATCCTTGAGCCAAATGTAGATACTGTAGTAGGTCACGTGATGCAGGCTTTGAAGCCAAATGTAGAAACTGTAGTAGGTCACGTGATGCAGGCTTTGAAGCCAAATGTAGATACTGTAGTAGGTCACGTGATGCAGGCTTTGAAGCCAAATGTAGATACTGTAGTAGGTCACGTGATGCAGGCTTTGAAGCCAAATGTAGAAACTGTAGTAGGTCACGTGATGCAGGCTTTGAAGCCAAATGTAGAAACTGTAGTAGGTCACGTGATGCAGGCTTTGAAGCCAAATGTAGATACTGTAGTAGGTCACGTGATGCAGGCTTTGAAGCCAAATGTAGAAACTTTGATTGTTCAGCCATCTTAAACTCTAGCCAGAAGAGTTATGTCACTTGTTCAGCCATCTTAGGAGATGGAGGGACAGAAGGTTAGATAGAGAGAGAGTGTTAGATAGAGAGAGAGTTAGATAGAGACAGAGGGTTAGAGAGAGACAAAGGGTTAGATAGAGAGAGATAGGGTTAGAGAGAGAGGGTTGGAGAGAGAGGGTTAGATAGAGAGATAGAGAGAGAGGGTTAGAGAGAGACAGAGGGTTAAATAGAGAGAGAGAGGGTTAGATAGAGAGAGAGGGTTAGAGAGAGAGAGAGGGAGAGAGGGTTAAAGAGAGAGGGTTGGAGAGAGAGGGTTAGATAGAGAAAGAGGGTTAAATAGAGAGAGAGGGTTAGATAGAGACAGAGGGTTAAATAGAGAGAGAGGGTTAAATAGAGAGAGAGGGTTAGAGAGAGACAGAGTGTTAGAGAGAGAGGGTTAGAGAGAGAGAGAGGGTTAGAGAGAGAGAGGGAGAGAGGGTTAAAGAGAGAGGGTTAAAGAGAGAGGGTTGGAGAGAGAGGGTTAGATAGAGAGAGAGGGTTAGATAGAGAGAGAGGGTTAGAGAGAGAGAGAGGGTTAGATAGAGAGAGAGATAGAGAGAGAGTTAGATAGAGACAGAGGGTTAGATAGAGAGAGAGAGGGTTAGATAGAGAGAGAGGGAGAGAGGGTTAGATAGAGAGAGAGGGTTAGATAGAGAGAGAGGGTTAGATAGAGAGAGCGGGAGAGAGGGTTAAAGAGAGAGGGTTGGAGAGAGAGGGTTAGATAGAGAGAGAGGGTTGGAGAGAGAGGGTTAGATAGAGAGAGAGGGTTAAATAGAGAGAGAGGGTTAGATAGAGCCAGAGGGTTGGAGAGAGAGGGTTAGATAGAGAGAGAGGGTTAGATAGAGAGAGAGGGTTAGATAGAGAGAGAGATAGAGAGAGAGTTAGATAGAGACAGAGGGTTAGATAGAGAGAGAGAGGGTTAGATAGAGAGAGAGGGAGAGAGGGTTAGATAGAGAGAGAGGGTTAGATAGAGAGAGAGGGTTAGATAGAGAGAGAGGGAGAGAGGGTTAAAGAGAGAGGGTTGGAGAGAGAGGGTTAGATAGAGAGAGAGGGTTGGAGAGAGAGGGTTAGATAGAGAGAGAGGGTTAAATAGAGAGAGAGGGTTAGATAGAGCCAGAGGGTTGGAGAGAGAGGGTTAGATAGAGAGAGAGGGTTAGATAGAGAGAGAGGGTTGGAGAGAGAGGGTTAGAGAGAGAGATAGGGTTGGAGAGAGAGGGTTAGATAGAGAGAGAGGGTTAAATAGAGAGAGAGGGTTAGATAGAGACAGAGGGTTGGAGAGAGAGGGTTAGATAGAGAGAGAGGGTTAGATAGAGAGAGAGTTAGATAGAGACAGAGGGTTAGAGAGAGACAAAGGGTTAGCCCTATCTCTCTCTCTAACCCTATCTCTCTATCTAACCCTCTCTCTCTATCTAACACTCTGTCTCTATCTAACGCTCTCTCTCTCTATCTAACCCTCTCTCTCCAACCCTCTCTCTTTAACCCTCTCTCCCTCTCTCTCTCTCTAACCCTCTCTCTCTATTTAACCCTCTGTCTCTATCTAACCCTCTCTCTCTATCTCTCTCTCTAACCCTCTCTCTCCAACCCTCTCTTTAGTATCAAATCAAAATGTCAAAAAGGAAACCGAAGAAAATGAACAGCAATGACAAATGGTTTGATGAAGAACGCAAGAACATAAGAAAGAAATTGAGAAACCTGTCCAACCAAAAACATAGAGACCAGGAAAAACCTGAGTCTACTTCTTCACTGAATCACTAAAACAATACAGAAATACACTACGGAAAAAGAAGGAACAGCACGTCAGAAATCAGCTCAATGTAATTGAAGAATCCATAGAATCTAACCACTTCTGGGAAAATTAGAAAACTCTAAACAAACAACAACACAAAGAGTTATCTTTCCAAAATGGAGATGTATGGGTTAACCACTTCTCCAATCTTTTTGGCTCTATAACAAAGAACAAACAGCAAAAACATACACATGATCAAATACAAATCTTAGAATCAACTATTAAAGACAACCAGAACCCACTGGATTCTCCAATTACCTTGAATGAGCTACAGGACAAAATACAAACCCTCCAACCCAAAAAGGCATGTGGTGTTGCTGGTATCCTTAATGAAATGATAAAATATACAGACAACAAATTCCAATTGGCTAAACTAAAACTCTTTAACTTTTTATGGCTGCAGGGGCAGTATTGAGTAGCTCTGTTTAAGGTGCCCATTTCAAACGGCCTCGTACTCAATTCTTGCTCGTACAATATGCATATTATTGTTATTATTGGATAGAAAACACTCTCTAGTTTCTATAGCCGTTTGAATTATGTCTCTGAGTGGAACAGAACTCATTCTACAGCACTTTTCCTGATATGGAGTGAGATTTCAGAATGTTGGCCTCTGGTCCCAGGTCAGTTTTAAAGTCCCTGTAAATCCTATGAGGATACAAACACTGCCCACGCCTTCCTCTAGATGTCAGTAAGAGGTGACAATTTGAATGGAGTCGATTGCGCAATCAGTGCCTGTATAAAAAGCCAAAGACCGGATGTACCGTTCTTTTCCTGCTGCGCCTGACGCACGATGGACGTTGGACCTGCTCTCTTTCCAAGCTTGGGTTTAGCCAGTAATATTTCGCCGGTCATGTTTTTACTCGTTATAGGTGTTAAAGACATCATAAGGTAGTTAATTTAAACCGTTTTATAGCAATTTATATCCGTTTAGTGCGATTTTGAGGCAATTCTTAGTGATGCACTTTGAAGCTTTGGGCACGTTTCCAGTACCGGTCGAACGTTAGTGGGCATTTCGACGGACAAGAGGACATCTTTCGACCAAAAGAAGATTAGACCCAAGAAAGGATACATTGCCCAAGATTCTGATGGAAGATCACCTCATAGTAAGAAATATTTAAGATGATAAATCGTTGTTCTGTCGAAAATTTTTAAACGCATATTCCGCCATTTTCTTTGGTATAGCTTCGCTTGGCGAACCCTGTATTGCACAGTAAGGATAATTTTAGAAATGTAATTCAGCGATTGCATTAAGAACTAATTTGTCTTTCGATAGCTGTCCAACTTATATTTTTTTAGTCAAGTTTATGAATAGTTAATCATGAGACAAGATCACTGTCAAATATGGCGCCCGACATTTTCAGGCTAGTTTTGCTAGTTTTGTCATTGTATAACCACGGTTTTTTGTGGCTAAATATGCACATTTTCGAACAAACTCTATATGTATGTTGTAATATGATGTTACAGGAGTGTCATCGGAAGAATTCTGAGAAGGTTAGTGAAAAAATTAATATATTTTGGCGATGATTACGTTATCGCTCGCTTTGGCTAGAATCAATGCTCTGGTAACGTTTGCACATGTGGTATGCTAATATAACGATTTATTGTGTTTTCGCTGTAAAACACTTAGAACATCTGAAATATTGTCTGAATTCACAAGATCTGTGTCTTTCCATTGCTGTGAGCTGTGTATTTTTAAGAAATGTTTTATGATTAGTAATTAGGTAATACACGTTGCTCAGTGTATTTATTCTAGTCGAGTTGTGATGGTGGGTGCAATTGTAAACTATGATTTATACCTGAAATATGCACATTTTTCTAACAAAACCTATCCTATACAATAAATATGTTATCAGACTGTCATCTGATGAGGTTTTTTCTTGGTTAGTGGCTATCAATATCTTTATTTGGCCGAATTGGTGATAGCTACTGGTGGAGAGAAAAAATGGTGGACAAAGAAAAATGGTGTCTTTTGCTAACGTGGTTAGCTAATAGATTTACATATTTTGTCTTCCCTGTAAAACATTTTAAAAATCTGAAATGGTGGCTTTATTCACAAGATCTGTATCTTTCATTTGGTGTCTTGGACTTGTGATTTAATGATATTTAGATGCTACTATTTAATTGTGACGCTATGCTAGCGATGCTAATCAGTGTGGGGGGGGTGGGGGATGTTGTCATAGGTGTACCGACCTCGGGCTTGCAGCCATAAGAGGTTTTTAATTAACATCATCCTCAGCTCTGGCATCTTCCCCAATATTTGGAACCAAGGACTGATCACCCCAATCCACAAAGGTGGAGACAAATTTGACCCCAAGAACTACCGTGGGATATGCATCAACAGCAACCTTGGGAAAATCCTCTGCATTATCATTAACAGCAGACTCGTACATTTCCTCAGTGAAACAATGTACTGAGCAAATGTCAAATGGGATTTTTACCAAATTATTGTATGACAGACCACGTATTCACCCTGCACACCCTAATTGACAACCAAACAAAACAAAACTAAGGCAAAGTCTTCTCATGCTTCGTTGATAAAAAAAAAGCCTTCGACTCAATTTGACATGAGGTTCTGCTATACAAATTGATGGAAAGTGGTGTATTTTCCCTTTTGTACTTTAACTATTTGTACATCGTTACAACACAGTATATAGACATAATATGACATTTAAAATGTCTCTATTCCTCTGAAACGTTTGTGAGTGTAATGATGACTCTTCATTTTTATTGTTTATTTCATTTTTGTTTATTATCTACTTCACTTGCTTTGGCAATGTTAACACATGTTTCCCATGCCAATAAAGCCCCTTGAATTGAATTACATTGAGAAGCAGCTAGTTACGTCTGAAACATCCTCCTCTCCTCCTCTGTTCCTCAGTCTGTTCTGCTCATTTCCACACAACTCTGCATGTTTAATATCCTGGGAAACATAAAAGTACACGCTTACCTCATGTCCTAGTGTATCTTTCTCTTGTAAAGCCAATAGCTTCTTTTCACTTTCATCACCGCTAATGCAGATGGGTATTCTGTAATATCAGTTACATGTCTACATGAGAATCATCAATCAATCAATCAAATGTATTTATAAAGCCCATTTTACATCAGCCGATGTCACAAAGTGCTGTACAGAAACCCAGCCTAAAACCCCTAACAGCAAGCAATGCAGGTGTAGAAGCACGGTGGCTTGGAAAAACTCCCTAGAAAGGCCAAAACCTAGGAAGAAACCTAGAGAGGAACCAGGCAATGAGGGGTGGCCAGTCCTCTTCTGGCTGTGCCGGGTGGAGATTATAACAGAACATGGCCAAGATGTTCAATCGTTCATAGATGACCAGCAGGGTCAGATAATAATAATCACAGTAGTTGTCGAGGGTGCAACAGGTCAGCACCTCAGGAGTAAACGTCAGTTGGCTTTTCATAGCCGATCATTCAGAGTATCTCTACCGCTCCTGCTGTCTCTAGAGAGTTGAAACCAGCAGGTCTGGGACAGGTAGCACGTCCGGTGAACAGGTCAGGGTTCCATAGCCGCAGGCAGAACAGTTGAAACTGGAGCAGCAGCATGACCAGGTGGACTGGGGACAGCAAGGAGTCATCATGCCAGGTAGTCCTGAGGCATGGTCCTAGGGCTCAGGTCCTCCGAGGGAGAGAAAGAAAGAGAGAAAGAGAGAATTAGAGAGAGCATACTTAAATTCACACAGGACACTGGATAAGACAGGAGAAATACTCCAGATATAACAGACTGACCCTAGCCCCCCGACACATAAACTACTGCAACATAAATACTGGAGGCTGAGACAGGAGGTCCTCCGAGAGAAGAGAAAGAGAATGATACCAGAATGTAACACAAGGTAATCAGCGACGAGAGACAATCAACACAGCACATTACCTATCTATCTGGAATGGGAAACAGGTGAAAAGATATCACCAAAGATTTCCTCTAATGGCAAAGACATGGACAGATATGGACACTCAATAAAGACTATTTGACCTTCTTATGTCACCCATAACACTCCAATCAGGTTCTTCAATTGAGAGTTTCTTGGCCTGATGATTTCCTATTATAACTAAAGATTCAGTAATCCGTGATAAATTAGCTGCACGAACTGCTGAGATGAAGAGAGAAAAGAACGGATGTCATATTAAATAGTTCATTATGGCTAACACACTGTCTGATATCACCCTCATTATAGCATCTGAGAGACAATTAAAAAAGAAGACGCTTCCCAAAATCTTAGTTCAACTCAAGAGACTGTTCTCTTTCTCTCTCTCTCTGTCGTTCTCTCTGTCTCTGTCGTTCTCTCTCCCTCTCTCGTTCTCTCTCTCCCTCCCTCTCTCTTTCTCTCTCGTTCTCTCTCTCCCTCCCTCTCTCTTTCTCTGTCGTTCTCTCTCTCTCTCTCTCTCTCGTTCTCTCTCTCCCTCCCTCTCTCTTTCTCTGTCGTTCTCTCTCTCTCTCTCTCTCTCTCTCTCTCTCTCTCTCTCTCTCTCTCTCTCTCTCTCTCTCTCTCTCTCTCTCTCTCTCTCTCTCTCTCTCTCTCTCTCTCTCTCTCTCTCTCTCTCTCTCTCTGTCTCTCTCTCTCTCTCTCTCTCTCTCTCTCTGTCTCTCTCTCACTTCAATTCAATTCAAGGGGCTTTATTGGCATGGGAAACATGTGTTAACATTGCCAAAGCAAGTGAGGTAGATAATATACAAAAGTGAAATAAACAATAAAAATTAACAGCAAACATTACACATACAGAAGTTTCAAAACAATAAAGACATTACAAATGTCATATTATATATATACAGTGTTGTAACAATGTACAAATGGTTAAAGTACACAATGGAAAATAAATAAGCATACATATGGGTTGTATTTACAATGGTGTTTGTTCTTCACTGGTTGCCCTTTTCTTGTGGCAACAGGTCACAAATCTTGCTGCTGTGATGGCACACTGTGGAATTTCTCCCAGTAGATATGGGAGTTTATCAAAATTGGATTTGTTTTCGAATTCTTTGTGGATCTGTGTAATCTGAGGGAAATATGTGTCTCTAATATGGTCATACATTGGGCAGGAGGTTAGGAAGTGCAGCTCAGTTTCCACCTCATTTTGTGAGCAGTGAGCACATAGCCTGTCTTCTCTTGAGAGCCATGTCTGCCTACGGCGGCCTTTCTCAATAGCAAGGCTATGCTCACTGAGTCTGTACATAGTCAAAGCTTTCCTTAAGTTTGGGTCAGTCACAGTGGTCAGGTATTCTGCCACTGTGTACTCTCTGTTTAGGGCCAAATAGCATTCTAGTTTGCTCTGTTTTTTTGTTAATTCTTTCCAATGTGTTAAGTAATTATCTTTTTGTTTTCTCATGATTTGGTTGGGTCTAATTGTGCTGTTGTCCTGGGGCTCTGTGGGGTGTGTTTGTGTTTGTGAACAGAGCCCCAGGACCAGCTTGCTTAGGGGATTCTTCTCCAGGTTCATCTCTCTGTAGGTGATGGCTTTGTTATGGAAGGTTTGGGAATCGCTTCCTTTTAGGTGGTTGTAGAATTTAACGGCTCTTTTCTGGATTTTGATAATTAGTGGGTATTGGCCTAATTCTGCTCTGCATGCATTATTTGGTGTTCTACGTTGTACACGGAGGATATTTTTGCAGAATTCTGCATGCAGAGTCTCAATTTGGTGTTTGTCCCATTTTGTGAAGTCTTGGTTGGTGAGCGGACCCCAGACCTCACAACCATAAAGGGCGATGGGCTCTATGACTGATTCAAGTATTTTTAGCCAGATCCTAATTGGTATGTTGAAATTTATGTTCCTTTTGATGGCATAGAATGCCCTTCTTGCCTTGTCTCTCAGATCGTTCACAGCTTTGTGGAAGTTACCTGTGGCGCTGATGTTTAGGCCGAGGTATGTATAGTTTTTTGTGTGCTCTAGCGCAACAGTGTCTAGATGGAATTTGTGGTCCTGGCGACTGGACCTTTTTTGGAACACCATTATTTTGGTCTTACTGAGATTTACTGTCAGGGCCCAGGTCTGACAGAATCTGTGCAGAAGATCTAGGTGCTGCTGTAGGCCCTCCTTGGTTGGTGACAGAAGCACCAGATCATCAAAAACTCCTTTCTAGGGACTTTTTCCTAGCCACCGTGCTTCTACACCTGCATTGCTTGCTGTTTGGGGTTTTAGGCTGGGTTTCTGTACAGCACTTCGAGATATTAGCTGATGTACGAAGGGCTATATAAAATAAACTTGATTGATTGATGATCAGCAAACAGTAGACATTTGACTTCGGATTCTAGTAGGGTGAGGCCGGGTGCTGCAGACTGTTCTAGTGCCCTCGTCATTTCGTTGATATATATGTTGAAGAGGGTGGGGCTTAAGCTGCATCCCTGTCTCACCCCACGACCCTGTGGAAAGAAATGTGTGTGTTTTTTGCCAATTTTAACCGCACACTTGTTCTTTGTGTACATGGATTTTATAATGTCGTATGTTTTACCCCCAACACCACTTTCCATCAATTTGAAAAGCAGACCCTCATGCCAAATTGAGTCGAAGGCTTTTTTGAAATCAACAAAGCATGAGAAGACTTTGCCTTAGTTTTGTTTTGTTTGGTTGTCAATTAGGGTGTGCAGGGTGAATACGTGGTCTGTCGTACGGTAATTTGGTAAAAAGCCAATTTGACATTTGCTCAGTACATTGTTTTCACTGAGGAAATGTAGGAGTCTGCTGTTAATGATAATGCAGAGGATTTTCCCAAGGTTACTGTTGACGCATATTCCACGGTAGTTATTGGGGTCAAATTTGTCTCCACTTTTGTGGATTGGGGTGATCAGTCCTTGGCTCCAAATATTGGGGAAGATGCCAGAGCTAAGGACGATGTTAAAGAGTTTTAGTATAGCCAATTGGAATTTGTTGTCTGTATATTTGATCATTTCATTAAGGATACCATCAACACCACAGGCCTTTTTGGGTTGGAGGGTTTTTATTTTGTCCTGTAACTCATTCAAGGTAATTGGAGAATCCAGTGGGTTCTGGTTGTCTTTAATAGTTGATTCTAGGATTTGTATTTGTTTATTCTTTGTTATAGAGCCAAAAAGATTGGAGAAGTGGTTTACCCATACATCTCCATTTTGGATAGATACGTGTCTCTGTGTCTCTCTCTCTCTCTCTCTCTCTCTCTCTCTCTCTCTCTCTCTCTCTCTCTCTCTCTCTCTCTCTCTCTCTCTCTCTCTCTCTCTCTCTCTCTCTCTCTGCCTCTCCCCCCCTCCCACTGGGTAATAAGTGTCATTATCGGGGTATCTGTTCATCTGTATATTTCCAGATATCTGACGTTCTATTAGATCTAAGGCGTAGACATGCTCCACATGTCCTTCATCTCATATACGAAGGATATAGAATATTCCAGAAAGGGTATGTGTCAACAGGCTGACATATCTAAGCCTTTATACTTAGGCATGAACGGATTCACATATTTTCACATTTGCATCAAATCTGTAGTCATTACCTGATCATTTATGCATCATAAATTGTCCTTATTTAGTGTATCAAAATGCATATTGATGTTCTGATACGAGGTCCATATCAGAACCTCATATCAGAACCTCAATATGCATGTTGATACACTAAAGAGCTTATGTATTGTATATGCTGAGAAAATATACTGTGTAGGACTACTGTCAGTATTTGTCATCATGTAGAGAAACTAAGATGTCCAAATAGTACTATATGAGAATATCTAATGAGTCAACATACAGATGGGATTCCACAATGATTTGTGTACGAAAGTTAAATATAGATTTCAAATGATTGCGGATGTGCGTAAAACTCAGAAATGCATTAGAATTCGTCCTTATTGTCAGCACATCCCTCATTCTCACATGTTCATTCTCTCAGACTGAATGGTCCACATCTCTTTAGTGTAATGAGGGCTAAATGGTTGGAAACTGAGCCTTTAGTTCCAACAGGAAATAGGAACTTACAAGCTGCCAGGCACTGAAGCAATCCATTGTTCTGTAATATACTGTACCGTCGCCTGCTGTTCAAGTGATTAGCAAACAGCTAGAGTCAGACCTGGCATTGTATCTGAGGAGCCATTCTGAATATTTGCCTATAGAGATAAAACTGCAGAGACTAGAACAGAGCCCTGGGGGACACCAGTAGTATAATATATATATATCTCCTGGCGGAGACACAGGCCCTCTAATGATCACCTGGCAGAGACACAGGCCCTCTAATGATCACCTGGCGGAGACACAGGCCCTCTACACAGCACCTCTAATGATCACCTGGCTGAGACACAGCACCTCTAATGATCACCTGGCTGAGACACAGCACCTCTAATGATCACCTGGCTGAGACACAGCATCTCGGTATAGAGTTAATCTGTTCTGCAGCTAGACAGCGACAGACGGAGCTCCTTCTCTCTGTTACAGGCCAGACATTAGACAGGCCAGACATTAGACAGCCCAGACATTAGGCTGGGATGGCAGAGCAGGGTCTGGCCTGTCTATTGTATGTGAGAGGAAAAGGCCAGCTACTGTCTCTCTGTGTCTGCCGTTTACTCACAGAGATGCTCACTGTCTCCTTGTGTCTGCTGGGGCTGGACCCCAGGAAGAATAGCTGCTGCCTTGGCAGCTAATGGGGATCCAGAAGAAATACAAATTGGTGACGCAGACCAGACCAGACTAAACAATCAGCTCTGCTATCTGAATGAATCGTAGTGTAGTCTCTGCATGTTCAGACAGAAGATATTCATAGAATAACAACACAGCAACAAAACAAGAAGGAGAAACATGAAATGCCTCTGTAATATCCTGAATATTAGGAGTCAACCATTTTTCATCAGAACAACAGGACCTGTTGTCAGTCAGCTAACTAAAGCTAACCAACAAAGAAGCTATATTTGCCATGAGAGGTTTTTAGCTGGCTGCTGAACAGTTCATACAGACCACCTACTAAGGCAATAGATGTGTATGTGATTGTTAGAGGTATTTATTATTGGATTGATGGATGTGTATTTTAATTGATGACAGAATAGATACACAGTTTTAAATGGAAATGTATTGAAATCCTCAGGAAACACCAACACATAGCTGTGTAGATTGAAGGTTAAGAGGAGGAACAGATGTATGGTTTACTCAGGCCTATATAAACGCACACCTATCACAGCTATCTATATTATCTACAGGAGAGCAGGTTCCACTGTATAAAGCCTCAGCTATCTATATTATCTACAGGAGAGCAGGTTCCACTGTATACAGCCTCAGCTAACTATATTATCAGGAGAGCAGGTTCCACTGTATACAGCCTCAGCTAACTATATTATCAGGAGAGCAGGTTCCACTGTATACAGCCTCAGCTATCTATATTATCAGGAGAGCAGGTTCCACTGTATACAGCCTCAGCTATCTATATTATCAGGAGAGCAGGTTCCACTGTATAAAGCCTCAGCTATCTATATTATCTACAGGAGAGCAGGTTCCACTGTATACAGCCTCAGCTAACTATATTATCAGGAGAGCAGGTTCCACTGTATACAGCCTCAGCTATCTATATTATCAGGAGAGCAGGTTCCACTGTATAAAGCCTCAGCTATCTATATTATCTACAGGAGAGCAGGTTCCACTGTATACAGCCTCAGCTATCTATATTATCAGGAGAGCAGGTTCCACTGTATACAGCCTCAGCTATCTATATTATCAGGAGAGCAGGTTCCACAGTATACAGCCTCAGCTATCTATATTATCAGGAGAGCAGGTTCCACTGTATACAGCCTCAGCTAACTATATTATCAGGAGAGCAGGTTCCACTGTATACAGCCTCAGCTAACTATATTATCAGGAGAGCAGGTTCCACTGTATACAGCCTCAGCTATCTATATTATCAGGAGAGCAGGTTCCACTGTATACAGCCTCAGCTATCTATATTATCAGGAGAGCAGGTTCCACTGTATAAAGCCTCAGCTATCTATATTATCTACAGGAGAGCAGGTTCCACTGTATACAGCCTCAGCTAACTATATTATCAGGAGAGCAGGTTCCACTGTATACAGCCTCAGCTATCTATATTATCAGGAGAGCAGGTTCCACTGTATAAAGCCTCAGCTATCTATATTATCTACAGGAGAGCAGGTTCCACTGTATACAGCCTCAGCTATCTATATTATCAGGAGAGCAGGTTCCACTGTATACAGCCTCAGCTATCTATATTATCAGGAGAGCAGGTTCCACAGTATACAGCCTCAGCTATCTATATTATCAGGAGAGCAGGTTCCACTGTATACAGCCTCAGCTATCTATATTATCAGGAGAGCAGGTTCCACTGTATACAGCCTCAGCTAACTATATTATCAGGAGAGCAGGTTCCACTGTATACAGCCTCAGCTATCTATATTATCAGGAGAGCAGGTTCCACAGTATACAGCCTCAGCTATCTATATTATCTACAGGAGAGCAGGTTCCACTGTATACAGCCTCAGCTATCTATATTATCAGGAGAGCAGGTTCCACAGTATACAGCCTCAGCTATCTATATTATCTACAGGAGAGCAGGTTCCACTGTATACAGCCTCAGCTATCTATATTATCTACAGGAGAGCAGGTTCCACTGTATACAGCCTCAGCTATCTATATTATCTACAGGAGAGCAGGTTCCACTGTATACAGCCTCAGCTATCTATATTATCTACAGGAGAGCAGGTTCCACAGTATACAGCCTCAGCTATCTATATTATCAGGAGAGCAGGTTCCACTGTATACAGCCTCAGCTATCTATATTATCAGGAGAGCAGGTTCCACGGTATACAGCCTCAGCTATCTATATTATCAGGAGAGCAGGTTCCACTGTATACAGCCTCAGCTATCTATATTATCAGGAGAGCAGGTTCCACGGTATACAGCCTCAGCTATCTATATTATCAGGAGAGCAGGTTCCACTGTATACAGCCTCAGCTATCTATATTATCAGGAGAGCAGGTTCCACTGTATACAGCCTCAGCTATCTATATTATCAGGAGAGCAGGTTCCACAGTATACAGCCTCAGCTATCTATATTATCAGGAGAGCAGGTTCCACAGTATACAGCCCCAGCTATCTATATTATCAGGAGAGCAGGTTCCACTGTATACAGCCCCAGCTATCTATATTATCAGGAGAGCAGGTTCCACGGTATACAGCCTCAGCTATCTATATTATCAGGAGAGAAGGTTCCACTGTACACAGCCTCAGCTATCTATATTATCTACAGGAGAGCAGGTTCCACTGTATACAGCCTCAGCTATCTATATTATCAGGAGAGCAGGTTCCCTGGTATACAGCCTCAGCTATCTATATTATCAGGAGAGCAGGTTCCACTGTATACAGCCTCAGCTATCTATATTATCAGGAGAGCAGGTTCCACTGTATACAGCCTCAGCTATCTATATTATCAGGAGAGCAGGTTCCACTGTATACAGCCTCAGCTATCTATATTATCAGGAGAGCAGGTTCCACTGTATACAGCCTCAGCTATCTATATTATCAGGAGAGCAGGTTCCACAGTATACAGCCTCAGCTATCTATATTATCAGGAGAGCAGGTTCCACGGTATACAGCCTCAGCTATCAATATTATCTACAGGAGAGCAGGTTCCACAGTATACAGCCTCAGCTATCTATATTATCAGGAGAGCAGGTTCCACGGTATACAGCCTCAGCTATCTATATTATCTACAGGAGAGCAGGTTCCACAGTATACAGCCTCAGCTATCTATATTATCAGGAGAGCAGGTTCCACAGTACACAGCCTCAGCTATCTATATTATCAGGAGAGCAGGTTCCACTGTATACAGCCTCAGCTATCTATATTATCTACAGGAGAGCAGGTTCCACTGTATACAGCCTCAGCTATCTATATTATCAGGAGAGCAGGTTCCACAGTATACAGCCTCAGCTATCTATATTATCAGGAGAGCAGGTTCCACTGTATACAGCCTCAGCTATCTATATTATCTAGAGGAGAGCAGGTTCCACTGTATACAGCCTCAGCTATCTATATTATCTACAGGAGAGCAGGTTCCACTGTATACAGCCTCAGCTATCTATATTATCTACAGGAGAGCAGGTTCCTCTGTACACAGCCTCAGCTATCTATATTATTTTTTATTTTTTCCTCTTTTTCTCCCAACTTCGTGGTATCCAATTGGTAGTTACAGTCTTGTCTCATCACTGCAACTCCCGTACGGACTAGGGAGAGGTGAAGGTCGAGAGCCGTGTGTCCTCCGAAACACAACCCAACAAAGCCGCACTGCTTCTTGACACCATGCCCACTAAACGCGGATGCCAGCCAAACGAATGTGGCGGACGAAACACTGCACACCTGGCGACCGTGTCAGCGTGCAATGCCCCCGGTCCGCCACAGGAGTAGCTAGTGTGCGATGGGACAAGGACATCCCTGCCGGCCAAACCCTCCCCAAACCCAGACGACGCTGGGCCAATTGTCCACCGCCCTATGGGTCACCCGGGTGCGGCCGGCTGCGACAGAGCTTGTACTCAAACCCAGAATCTCTATAGGGCACAGCTTGCACTGTGATGCAGTGCCTTAGACCACTGCGCCACTCGGGAGGCCAACGATCTACACTATCTTTTAAAAGTTTGGGGTCACTTAGAAATGTCCTTGTTTTTGAAAGAAAAGCACATACTTTGTCCATTAAAATGACATCAAATTGATCAGAAATACAGTGTAGACATTGTTAATGTTGTAAATGACTATTGTAGCTGGAAACTGCAGATCTTTTTAGGGAATATCTACACAGGCGTACAGAGGCCCATTATCAGTAACCATCACTCCTGTGTTCCAATGGCACGTTGTGTTAGCTAATCCAAGTTTATCATTTTAAAAGGCTAATTGATCATTAGAAAACCCTTTTGCAAGTATGTTAGCACAGCTGAAAACTGTTGTTCTGATTAAAGAAGCAATAAAACCAGCCTTCTTTAGTGTCACACCCTGGCCTTAGTTATCTTTGTTTTCATTATTATTTTAGTTAGGTCAGGGTGTGACATGGGGAAGTTTGTGTGTTTTTGTATTGTCTAGGGCACAGGTGTCAAACTCATTCCACGGAGGGCCGAGTGTCTGCGGGTTTTCGCTCCTCCCTTGTACTTGATTGATGAATTAACATCACTAATTAGTTAGGAACTCCCCACACCTGGTTGTCTAGGGCTTTATTGAAAGGAAAAACCAAAAACCTGCAGACACTCGGCCCTCCGTGGAATGAGTTTGACACCCCTGGTCTAGGGTGTTGTATGGTTTAGGGGGTTTAGTAGAGTTGATGGTTTAGTGTTCAGTGTAGGTGTCTAGGAAAGTCTATGGTTGCCTGAATTGGGTCTCAATTAGAGACAGCTGGTTATTGTTGTCTCTGATTGGGAGCCATATTTAAGGCAACCATAGGCTTTAGCTTTTTTGTGGGTAATTGTCTATGTCAGTATGTAATGGTCAGTGTCAGCACCATTTTGTTATTATAGCTTCACGGTCGTCAGTTTGTTATTTTGTTTGTTTAGTTGTATAGTGTTCGTTTTCGTGTTTTTTTTCCCTCTTCTGAATAAAAGAAGATGTACTTTCCACACGCTGCGCCTTGGTCCAATCTCTCACCCAAAGACGATCGTGACATTTAGACTAATTGAGTATCTGGAGCATCAACATTTGTGTGTTCGATTAAAGGTTAAAAATGGCCAGAAATAAATAACTTTCTTCTGAAACTCGTCAGTCTATTCTTGTTCTGAGAAATGAAGGCTATTCCATGCGAGAAATTGC
>NW_024058802.1:0-46811 GCF_016432855.1 Salvelinus namaycush
GTTACAAAAGTTGAATACCTTCACTTTGAATTGACTCCAACCCTGTCAAACAGGTAGATATCGGACAGGTCCAGCAGGTTTTGGGCTGGACAGAAAGTATGTGGAGGGTTGAAGGATGTGAGAGAGAGAGAGAGAGAGAGAGAGAGAGAGAGAGAGAGAGAGAGAGAGAAAAATAGAGGGAGGGGTCTGACTGGACAGGTCCTTAAATAGGAGTTGAGGGAGAGGTAGAACTCAACTCACAGGCAGGACAGAGAGAGAGAGAGACCCAGTGAAGACCTTTGAAGATCTCTGAAGAAGTGAAGCTACAACTGAAGACTTCAGAAGGTGAGATTTCAACATCTGTTCATCTAATACTGTACCTGTCTATGTCCCAACTGACCTCCTATTCCCTTAGTAGTGAGCTACTTTAGACAAGGGTCCATATTATCTTTGTGGCCCTGAGCTATTCTCTATGTTGTTCACTGTGGGCCCTGGTCCAATGTAGTGCACTACATAGGGGATAAGAAGCCATTTGGGAAGCATCCATGTTCCTGTGTGCAAGGAGAATCTATTGTCAGTGGTTGAAGAGATGATACCTGGGATCACCAGGACCGAGTTGGGAAAATGCTGCCTTAGCAGTTGCATAAGTTTTGTAGCTTACACAGGGTTTCCTTAACCTCTCTGTCACGGATCCCTCCAGTACTGTTGCTCTTTCTGTGCACCGGTTTCGGAGGCCAAACGTCACCGGCCTCTAGGAACTGAACTGTGTCATTACCCACACCTGGTCCACATATTCTCCCTGAATAGTAATTGTATGTTTGTGGCCTTTGTTCTCAATTACAGTAGGTTATGTATTAACACAGGGTTTCCTATCCTCTCCTCTAGTACCCACAGCTATACAGTAGGTTATGTACTTAACACAGGGTTTCCTCTCCTCTCCTCTAGTACCCACTGCTGTACAGTAGGTTATGTACTTATTAACACAGGGTTTCCTATCCTCTCCTCTAGTACCCACAGCTATACAGTAGGTTATGTATTAACACAGGGTTTCCTCTCCTCTCCTCTAGTACCCACAGCTATACAGTAGGTTATGTACTTAACAACAGGGTTTCCTATCCTCTCCTCTAGTACCCACAGCTATACAGTAGGTTATGTATTAACACAGGGTTTCCTATCCTCTCCTCTAGTACCCACAGCTATACAGTAGGTTATGTACTTAACACAGGGTTTCCTCTCCTCTCCTCTAGTACCCACAGCTATACAGTAGGTTATGTACTTAACACAGGGTTTCCTATCCTCTCCTCTAGTACCCACAGCTATACAGTAGGTTATGTATTAACACAGGGTTTCCTATCCTCTCCTCTAGTACCCACAGCTATACAGTAGGTTATGTACTTAACACAGGGTTTCCTCTCCTCTCCTCTAGTACCCACAGCTATACAGTAGGTTATGTACTTAACACAAGGTTTCCTTTCCTCTCCTCTAGTACCCACAGCTATACAGTAGGTTATGTACTTAACACAGGGTTTCCTATCCTCTCCTCTAGTACCCACAGCTATACAGTAGGTTATGTACTTAACACAGGGTTTCCTTTCCTCTCCTCTAGTACCCACAGCTATACAGTAGGTTATTGTTAGTGGAATTAAATAATTCCTACAATATACTCATTAATTAAATTCAATCTGTCTATTTATAAGAATTTGTAAGATACTTATTAACATAAAATAGACAGGATACAGTCTTATCAAAATTTGATAATAGTAGTATTTATTCTCGGAGCAAGCTACCATTTGATCATAAACACAGGTTTATATACAAGATATGACGTCATAGATTACAGAATTAAGTCTCATTGTCCTGACAAATAGAAAACAGGTTCAAAAGTTCATTCTAACCTCACAGGGCACTCACATGAAACACCATATAATCATTTATCCTGAAGGCTCACTATAATTGATTACCACTTTAGCAGACAACTCAAGATAATGGAAAACCTAAAAAGTTATCTAAGCACCTCAGGGCTAAGTTGGGTCAGTTCAACCATAGTTTAACGACCCTTTCTGCATATTTTATGACCCACAACACAAATCTCTTTTCACCAGGCATGCAGAGTTCAATTAGTTATAGTTTTATCTAAAGCTAGAATTTGTTTTAACTATTTATTAACAAAATTCCTAACAGTTATGTACTTAACACAGGGTTTCCTCTCCTCTCCTCTAGTACCCACAGCTATACAGTAGGTTATGTACTTAACACAGGGTTTCCTAACCTCTCAGCCATTCCAGTGATTTGGGGTTTTCCAGTACAACATATCTCTCTCTCTCTCTCTCCAGACTATCACCATGGTGGCATTGACCATCCTTCTGCTTGTCAGCACAGCTTTTGCTCTGGGAGACACCTTTGCTCCCATAGGTAAGAGTGACACACCTCACACTTACAGTTGAAGGTGGATGTTTACATACAATTAGGTTGGAGTCATTAAAACCTGTTTTTCAACCACTCCACACATTTCTTGTTAACAAACTATAGGTTTGGCAAGTCGGTTAGGACATCTACTTTGTGCATGACACAGGTCATTTTTCCCCAAAATTTTACAGACAGATTATTTCACTTATAATTCACTGTATCACAACTCCAGTGGGTCAGACGTTTACATACAATAAGTTGACTGTGCCTTTAAACAGCTTGGAAAATTCCAGAAAATAATATCATGGCTTTAGAAGCTTCTGATGGGCTAATTGACATAATTTGAGTCAATTGGAAGTGTACCTGTGGCTGTATTTCAAAGCCTACCTTCAAACTCAGTGCTTCTTTGTTTGACATCATGGGAAAATCAAAGGAAATCAGCCAAGACCTCAGAAAAAAATGTAGACCTCCAAGTCTGGTTCATCCTTGGGAGCAATTTCCAAACGGCTGAAGGTACCATGTTCATCTGTAAAAACAATAGTACGCAAGTATAAACACCATGGGACCACACAGCCGTCATACCACTCAGGAAGGAGACGCGTTCTGTCTCCTAGAGGTGAACGTACTTTGGTGTGGAAAGTGCAAATCAATCCCAGAACAACAGGAAAGGACCTTGTGAAGATGCTGGAGGAAACAGCTACAAGAGTATCTATATCCACAGTAAAACGAGTACTATATCGACACAACCTGAAAGGCCGCTCAGCAAGGAAGAAGCCACTGCTCCAAAACCGCCATAAAAATGCCAGACTATGGTTTGCAACTGTACATGGGGACAAATACTGTACTTTTTGGAGAAATGTCCTCTCGTCTGATGAAACAAAAACAGAACTAATTCGCCATAATGGACATTGTTAAGTTTGGAGGAAAAAGGGGAGGCTTGCAAGCCAAGAACACCATCCCAACCGTGAAGCACGGGGGTGGCAGCATCATGTTGTTGGGGTGCTTTGCTGCAGGAGGGACTGGTGTACTTTACAAAATAGATGGCATCATGAGGATGGAAAATGATGTGCATATATTGAAGCCACATCAAGACATCAGTCAGGAAGTTAAAGCTTGGATGCAAATGGGTCTTCCAAATGGACAATGATCCCAAGCAGACTTCGAAAGTTGTGGCAAAATGGCTTAAGGACAACAAAGTCAAGGTATTGGAGTTGCCATCACAAAGCCCTGACCTCAATCCTATAGAAAATTTGTGGGCAGAACTGAAAAAGCATGTGCAAACAAGGGGGCCTACAAACCTGACACAGATACACCAGCTCTGTCAGGAGGAATGGGCCAAAATTCAACCAACTTATTGTGGGAAGCTTGTGGAAGGCGATCCGCAAGAGGACAGTGTACAGTCTAGCCATTCTCCCAAGTACTTGTATGAGGTGACTACCTCAAGCTCTAAACCCTCAGAGGGGAGAGGGGCATTCTTCTTACCAAACCACATGACCTTTGTTTTGGAGGTGTTCAGAACAAGGTTAAGGCCAGAGAAAGCTTGTTGGACACTAAGATAGCTTTGGTGTAGAGCATTTAACACAAAATACAGGTAGGGGACAGCTGAGTATAAGACTGTATCATCTGCATATCATCTGGATGAGAGCTTCCTACTGCCTGAGCTATGTTGTTGATGTAAATTGAGAAGAGCGTGGGGCTTAGGATTGAGCCTTTTGGTACACCCTTGGTGATAGGCAGCAGCTGAGTCAGCAGATGTTCTGACATTATACACTGCACTCTTTGAGAGAGGTAGTTAGCAAACCAGGCCAAAGACCCCTCAGAGACACCAATACTCCTTAGCCGGCCCACAAGAATGGAATGGTCTTCCATATCAAAAGCTTTGACCAGGTCAATAAAAATAGCAGCACAACATTGCTTAGAATCAAGGGCAATGGCGACATCATTGAGTACCTTTTAAGTTTGCAGTGACACATCCATAACCTGAGCGGAAACCAGATTGCATACCAGAGAGAATACTATAGACATCAAGAAAGCCAGTCAGTTGATTATTGACAAGTTTTTCAAAACTTTTGAAAAACAGGGAAAAATAGCAATAGGCCATAAACAGTTAGGATCAGCTTGATCTCCCCATAAAAAAAAAAAAAGACAAACCGTGGATGTCTTCCAAGCCATGGAAACCTCCCTAGAGAGAAGAGACAGTTTAAAAAGGTCAGCCGTGACACCAGATAAATTAAGGTTGTGCCTTGCTCAAGGGCACATAGACAGATATTTCAACTTCTCATCTCAGGGATTCAAACTAGCAACCTTTGTGTTACTGGCCCAACTCTCTAACCGCTAGGCTACCTGCCACTCCTCTTGTTCCAGAGATGTATGTTGATGTATAAGATTGAGATTCACAGCCCAAGGTTCCAGCAATGTATATTGTGTCCATACGCATGTCCATACATTGTCCAGCAATGTTATGTTATGTCCACATTACAATGTATGTTACCTGTCTATCAAGATGGTATCATACAACTCAAGACCCCTTGTGAGCGTGCTCGAGATGCCGCGCTAAGGCGCCCAATTGGAGCCTTCATCCCCACTTGTGACGACGATGGACAATACACCCCTGAGCAATGTTCAGGCTCTACAGGTTAACACGCACACACATACAAGCCCACAGTAAATTCTCCAATTCAGTTGAACGTGACAAATTCAATGTGTTACAGTAAAATGTGTAAATATTATATATTTAACAGGTTATTAACATGTCCATTTCTGGTAGGTTACTGTTGGTGTGTCACCAGAACAGGACAGAAGATCCCGGGTACTGAGACTCCACCAGGCACTGCTATCAACTGTTAGCAACTTCTAGCCACTTGTCCACCAAGGTATATACACACAACAACACACACACTCTCACTCATTCACTAAATGTTATTTCTTTGTAGCTGGTTCTGGATGTTTATGTTGTTGTTGTGTCTGTAATTGTAGATGTGGACAGAGATGAAAAGCGTTGGAACGAAGATGTTGAAGACTTTGACAGTTGTCTTTACTGTACTACAGGACCTGATTCACATTCTATACAAATAAATGAAGAAATCCAGAGATTAAACTGTTGATTTACTTTCTTTCTTGTTGGTGTGATATGCTGAACAATGTATCTGAACCAGTTCATTTCTGGGAAGTGGAGGAAGGAGTAGGACTGTTATGGTGACTGTATTACCACCACACCGGCAGTTACAGGACATGAAGGCAGTTAAATTCCACGTGACAATGTAGTAGTTAGGCTTCTCCAAGCTCTGATGCTGCTGATGGTCATTAGTAGTCTACCACACTTGTTAACTGCCTGCTACTCAGTACTCTATTGTCCCTCTAATCACTCTGACATCAACACTGATTGGTGGAAATCAGAAAGATTGACATCCGAGAAGGGGTTGCGGGGTTTATTCACGTGCACAGGCAAGGCCTTTTTATGCTATGGCTCTTGGGTCCATGAAATGGGGCATCAGCCTACTCAGTGACACCCACGGAACACAACTGAAAGAGTTGACAAAATATTAGCATCCTAACTCTGACTGCAGGACTTGGACTGTGGAATGAAATCTGTCAGTATTTCCTTTGTGTGGGATTCTTTATATTCATTTTAATTATGGCAGCTTTGGTCCTCCGTCGACATCGAAATGTCATTCCAATATATATACAGGAGTTCAGCAGAGTCCACAATCAGAACCATGCTACTCAGAGGCTGAAGAATTGTTCCAGGCCACAGAGGGATGAAAGACCCCTTTACTGAGTCTACAGCTTCACATTTCACTAAATCATTCCATTGTTTGCTTCATGCATTATATCATCCTGTAAAATAAAGTACATGCTCTTCATCTTTACATGAGTAAATGTTGTATTAGAACTTGTAGGATGACTTGATGAAAGATGATTCATATCTCCTGGTTTCGTTACATCTCATCTCATTCCAAAATCATGGAGTTGGTCCCCTTTTGCTATAACAGCCTCCACTCTTCTGGGAAGGCTTTGCACTAGATGTTGGAACATTGCTGCGGGGACGTGCTTCATTCAGCCACGAGCATAAGAGCGGACGGGCACTGATTTTTGGCGATTAGGCCTGGCTCACAGTTGGCGTTCAAATTCATCCCAAAAGTATTCAATGGGGTTGAGGTCAGGTATCTGTGCAGGCCAGTCAAGTTCTTCCACACCAATCTAAACAAACCATTTCTGTATAAACCTGCATGGGGGGATTGTCATGTTGAAACAAAGGGCCTTCCCCAAACTGATGCGACAAAGTTGGAAGCACAGAATCGTCTACAATGTCATTGTACGCTGTAGCATTAAGATTTCCCTTCACTAGAACTAAGGGGCCCGAAACATGAACAACAGCACCAGACCATTATTCCTCCACCAAACTTTAGTTGGCACTATGCATTTGGGCAGTTCGCCTTCTCCTGGCAGACTTTATACAAACTGACTTGTTGAAAAGGTGGCTTCCTATGACAGTGCCACATTGAAGGTCCCTGAGCTCATCTGTAAAGCAATTCTACTGCCAATGTTTCCCTATGGATATTGCATGGCTGCGTGATGGCAGAGTCAGGATTTGGAGTAAGCTGCATCAGTCCACGGCCACAACCTATCTGGTGTCAACGGTACAGGCTGGTGGCGGAGGTGTAATGTTTCCCTGGTACATGTTAAGTCCCTTGATACCAATTGAGCAATGTTTCCAAGCCCTGAAGAATTCAGGATTTTCTGGAGGCAATGGGCTGGAGGCAATGGGGGGCTCTAACCCAGTACTAGATGGGTGTACCTAATAAACTGTATACGTCTATTCATTTTTTAAACTGGTACCGGTCTACCTTCAGACAAGCCATATTGTCTTTCGATGGTGAGGTCATATTAGTGTCTATTGATGGTGGGGTCATATTAGTGTCTATTGATGGTGGGGTCATATTAGTGTCTATTGATGGTGGGGTCAAATTAGTGTATTGATGGCAGGGTCATATTAGTGTCTCTTGATGGTGGGGTCATAGTGTATTGATGGTGGGGTCATATTAGTGTCTATTGATGGTGGGGTCATATTAGTGTATTGATGGTGGGGTCATATCAGTGTATTGATGGTGGGGTCATATCAGTGTATTGATGGTGGGGTCATATTAGTGTATTGATGGTGGGGTCATATTAGTGTATTGATGGTGGGGTCATATCAGTGTCTATTGATGGTGGGGTCATAGTGTCTCTTGATGGTGGGGTCATAGTGTCTCTTGATGGTGGGGTCATAGTGTCTCTTGATGGTGGGGTCATATTAGTGTCTCTTGATGGTGGGGTCATAGTGTCTCTTGATGGTGGGGTCATATTAGTATATTGATGGTGGGGTCATATTAGTGTATTGATGGTGGGGTCATATTAGTGTATTGATGGTGGGGTCATATTAGTGTATTGATGGTGGGGTCATATCAGTGTATTGATGGTGGGGTCATATCAGTGTCTATTGATGGTGGGTTCATATTAGTGTATTGATGGTGGGGTCATATCAGTGTATTGATGGTGGGGTCATATCAGTGTCTATTGATGGTGGGTTCATATTAGTGTATTGATGGTGGGGTCATATTAGTGTATTGATGGTGGGGTCATATTAGTGTATTGATGGTGGGGTCATATCAGTGTATTGATGGTGGGGTCAAATCAGTGTATTGATGGTGGGGTCATATTAGTGTATTGATGGTGGGGTCATATTAGTGTATTGATGGTGGGGTCGTATTAGTATATTGATGGTGGGGTCATATTCGTTTCTATTGATGGTGGGGTCATATTAGTGTATTGATGGTGGGGTCATATTAGTGTCTATTGATGGTGGGGTCATATTAGTGTCTATTGATGGTGGGGTCATATTAGTGTCTATTGATGGTGGGGTCATATCAGTGTCTTTTGATGGTGGGGTCATATTAGTGTATTGATGGTGGGGTCATATTAGTGTCTATTGATAGTGGGGTCATATTAGTGTATTGATGGTGGGGTCATATTAGTGTGTATTGATGGTGGGGTCATATCAGTGTCTAGTGATGGTGGGGTCATATCAGTGTCTATTGATAGTGGGGTCATATTAGTGTATTGATGGTGGGGTCATATCAGTGTCTAGTGATGGTGGGGTCATATTAGTGTCTAGTGATGGTGGGGTCATATCAGTGTCTAGTGATGGTGGGGTCATATTAGTGTCTATTGATGGTGGGGTCATATTAGTGTATTGATGGTGGGGTCATATCAGTGTCTAGTGATGGTGGGGTCATATTAGTGTATTGATGGTGGGGTCATATCAGTGTCTTTTGATGGTGGGGTCATATTAGTGTATTGATGGTGGGGTCATATCAGTGTATTGATGGTGGGGTCATATTAGTGTCTATTGATGGTGGGGTCATATTAGTGTTTATTGATGGTGGGGTCATATTAGTGTCTCTTGATGGTGGGGTCATAGTGTCTCTTGATGGTGGGGTCATATCAGTGTATTGATGGTGGGGTCATATCAGTGTATTGATGGTGGGGTCATATTAGTGTCTCTTGATGGTGGGGTCATAGTGTCTATTGATGGTGGGGTCATATTAGTGTATTGATGGTGGGGTCATAGTGTCTATTGATGGTGGGGTCATATTAGTGTATTGATGGTGGGGTCATATCAGTGTATTGATGGTGGGGTCATATTAGTGTCTCTTGATGGTGGGGTCATAGTGTCTATTGATGGTGGGGTCATATTAGTGTATTGATGGTGGGGTCATAGTGTCTATTGATGGTGGGGTCATATTAGTGTATTGATGGTGGGGTCATATCAGTGTCTATTGATGGTGGGGTCATAGTGTCTCTTGATGGTGGGGTCATATTAGTGTCTCTTGATGGTGGGGTCATATTAGTGTATTGATGGTGGGGTCATATTAGTGTATTGATGGTGGGGTCATAGTGTCTATTGATGGTGTGGTCATATTAGTGTATTGATGGTGGGGTCATATTAGTGTCTATTGATGGTGGGGTCATATTAGTGTTTTGATGGTGGGGTCATATTAGTGTCTATTGATGGTGGGGTCATATTAGTGTCTATTGATGGTGGGGTCATATTAGTGTATATTGATGGTGGGGTCATATTAGTGTATTGATGGTGGGGTCATATTAGTGTTTTGATGGTGGGGTCATATTAGTGTATTGATGGTGGGGTCATATTAGTGTCTATTGATGGTGGGGTCATATTAGTGTCTATTGATGGTGGGGTCATATTAGTGTCTATTGATGGTGGGGTCATATTAGTGTATATTGATGGTGGGGTCATATTAGTGTATTGATGGTGGGGTCATATTAGTGTATATTGATGGTGGGGTCATATCAGTGTATTGATGGTGGGGTCATATTAGTGTATTGATGGTGGGGTCATATTAGTGTATTGATGGTGGGGTCATATTAGTGTATTGATGGTGGGGTCATATTAGTGTATTGATGGTGGGGTTATATTAGTGTGTTGATGGTGGGGTCATATTAGTGTATATTGATGGTGGGGTCATATTAGTGTCTATTGATGGTGGGGTCATATTGTATATTGATGGTGGGGTCATATTAGTGTGTATTGATGGTGGGGTCATATTAGTGTATTGATGGTGGGGTCATAGTGTCTATTGATGGTGGGGTCATATTAGTGTATTGATGGTGGGGTCATATTAGTGTCTATTGATGGTGGGGTCATATTAGTGTTTTGATGGTGGGGTCATATTAGTATATTGATGGTGGGGTCATATTAGTGTATTGATGGTGGGGTCATATTAGTGTCTATTGATGGTGGGGTCATATTAGTGTCTATTGATGGTGGGGTCATATTAGTGTATATTGATGGTGGGGTCATATTAGTGTATTGATGGTGGGGTCATATTAGTGTTTTGATGGTGGGGTCATATTAGTGTATTGATGGTGGGGTCATATTAGTGTCTATTGATGGTGGGGTCATATTAGTGTCTATTGATGGTGGGGTCATATTAGTGTCTATTGATGGTGGGGTCATATTAGTGTATATTGATGGTGGGGTCATATTAGTGTATTGATGGTGGGGTCATATTAGTGTATATTGATGGTGGGGTCATATCAGTGTATTGATGGTGGGGTCATATTAGTGTATTGATGGTGGGGTCATATTAGTGTATTGATGGTGGGGTCATATTAGTGTATTGATGGTGGGGTCATATTAGTGTATTGATGGTGGGGTTATATTAGTGTGTTGATGGTGGGGTCATATTAGTGTATATTGATGGTGGGGTCATATTAGTGTCTATTGATGGTGGGGTCATATTGTATATTGATGGTGGGGTCATATTAGTGTGTATTGATGGTGGGGTCATATTAGTGTATTGATGGTGGGGTCATATTAGTGTATTGATGGTGGGGTCATATTGTATATTGATGGTGGGGTTATATTAGTGTCTATTGATGGTGGGGTCATATTCATGTATTGATGGTGGGGTCATATTAGTGTGTATTGATGGTGGGGTCATATTAGTGTCTATTGATGGTGGGGTCATATTAGTGTCTATTGATGGTGGGGTCATATTAGTGTCTTCTGATATATATTTTTTGATCTATCCACCTTCTATGGGGTTCTTGGAAGAACCTTTTGTGGGCCATTTTCAGTGCCAAGAACCGTAAGGTTCTAAAAAGAACTGCGGACCTTAGAACTCCAGTTGAACCTCACATTTTTAGAGCGTACTTGGACTAGGATTCAGAAGGCACTCGCACATCTGAGCTAGCTTTGTTGCAGGTGCATGATTACAGTTGAATAAGATAGGTGGGGTTCATCAATAAACCTCCTTAGCTGGTGGGGGTTCTTGCAGGAACCTACCTGCCCAACAAACATTTAGATAAGGACAGTAGAAGCAGGCTCTTAACTGAAAAATGGAATGATGAAGGTGAGGTTTGTCCCTTGTATGACAAATATTGTTTGATACCATCTTTTCCTGTGTCAATCTTAAACAGAACATGGACACAATTCAATGGATAAGGTTAGCTGTATTGCGTGCAGAAGACTTGTGTCCGCAGGTATACAGACGAGGTACGTCAATTGGTATTGGTATGTTATGCAGAGCACATTCATCCTCCCGTACCTCGTCAATTAACTTTTTAGGGATAGGGGGCAGCATTTTCACTATGGATTAATCGTGTGCCCATAGTGAACTGCCTCCTACTCTGTCCCAGATGCTAATATATGCATATTATTATTACTATTGGATAGAAAACACTCTGAAGTTTCTAAAACTGTTTGAATTATGTCTGTGATTATAACAGAACTCATATGGCAGGCAAAATTCCAAACAGGAAGTGGAAATTCTGGGGCTGGTTGATGTTAAACTCATTGTCTATTCACATCCCAGTAAGATATGGATCTGACGGCACTTCCTACGCCATCCACTAGATGTCAACAGTCAGTAGAACGTGGAAGGAAGCACTAGTCATGATATGGCCATGTGTTCCATTGCTCTGTAGACAAAAACGAACGCTCCGGTTGGAACGTTATTGGAGATATATGATAACATCCTGAAGATTGATTCTCTACTTAATTTGACCAGTTTATTCGACCTGGAATATAACTTTTTGAAGTTTTCGTCCGAGATCAACTGGACCGTCGCAAGGGTTTGGACATGTGAACTAAACGTGCTAGCAAAAGTAGCTAATTGGACACTAGTAATGGACATTATCGAACAAATCAACGATTTGTGGAACTAGGATTCCTGGCACTGCATTCTGATGAAAGATCAAGGGGAATATTTATGTAATTTGTTGACTCCAACATGGCGGAGAAATGTGTATTTCTGAGCGCCGTCTCAGATTATTGCACGGTAAGCTTTTCCTAAAGTTTTTTAAAAATCTGACAGCTGTTGCATTAACAAGTGTATTTTTAATTATATGTAAAACATGTATCTTTCATCAAAGTTTGAATATTTGTTATTTGACGTGGCTCTAATTACTCCGGATATTTTGGAGGCATTTCTGAACATAGCGCCAATGTAAACCGAGATTTGTGGATATAAATATGCACATTATCGAACAAAACAAATGTATTGTGTAACATGTCCTATGAGTCATCTGATGAAGATTAGTGATTCATTTTCTCTATTTCGGCTTTGACTATCTTTGGCTGGGAAAAATGGCTGTGTGCGTTTTGGAGATCTAGCATAAATGTTGATCTCGCTGTACATTTATCAGACACCATGGGTATATTAACAAGATGTTTCTTTCATTTGCTGTATTGGACTTGTTAAGGTGTGAAAATATTTTCTAAACAATATTTTTTAATTTCGCACGCTGCCTTTTCAGCGGAATGTTGTGGGGGGGAAACGTGTGTCCTAGAAATGTTAATACCCTATAGGACTCTACATTATGGACAAAGTATGAGAACTTTTAGCAAAAGTCAATCACCACAAACACCGAGGTATGAAATCTGTCGTGAGATAGTTTTGTTAATCTGTATAATAAAAATGTTCAGACTGCAACCTCCCTACACCACTGATGAATGTAACTGGAATCCTGTTCGATGTTGCAGTGCAAGGTGAGCATTCTGGCTACGGATAGAGAACATCAACACCCCAGATATAAAACATTGGACTTGAAGCTCCGCTGGCATTTCACCTCATGACTGAATTTTTGCTTTAAGGATCACTTACAAGGGATTCCCCCTAGTTACAACTTGAAGAAACCCTAAAGGGTACTCCAGGAACCTGTGCCTGAGTGGCACAGCAGTCAAAGGCACTGCATCTCAGTACAAGAGGCATCACTACAGTACCTGGTACAAATCCAGGCTATAGCACATTCAGCCATCATTCGGTTTCCTATAGGATGGCGCCGTCGTCATTGTAAACAAGTGGACTTTTTTTAGTGTGTAGTGACAAAGGACAGGCATAATGCTTAATGGCCTCAGTTCTTTAAAACTGAACTTCAGAAACAAACTTCATGATAGGTTAAACATGTCTTTTGAACCTCCTAAACATACTGCGTCATTTCACAGGTAAACATTTACAAAAAGTTAAGCACAACGACAGTTATATGTCCTGGTGACACAGTCGAGCATGGCACTTCCAACATCAGGGTTGTGGGTTTGAGTCCCACAGGGGACCCGTAAGAAAGAATACTATCTTCAACGTATCATTCATGTTCAATAACTCATTAGACAAAATAGTGTCCACATTTTATTGGCTGCAAACAATTCCTCAATATTTGTGTAGTAAATGAGACTTCATTTAACAGCAACAAAGTATTTGACGTTACCATGAAGTATTGATGCAGAACTACGGAATAGCATTGCTGCTTTTAATGTATAGTCTGACGAAGAGGCAGGAGTCTCAGGGAGCACACCGAGGGCAAGCTCATTACACATAATTCATCGTTCCAGCGCTGTTGACCTGAAGACGAAACACAACCTAAATATTCAGCTGTAGACAGACAACAGTAGGAAAGTCTATGAGAATAAATAGTTAAATGAACTAAGAATAAGTTTAATTTGATGACTGGATCAGTGAATGACAGCTTACTGTACCTCCAAAGTTGATATGAATACAAGTGTCTCTGGCACCAGCATCAGGCCTTCCTTTTGCCCAGTTCTGGTGATCAAAGTTGGCGCCATCGCTCCAGAACCACTGCCTGTCCTGGGGGGGGGGGGGGGGGGGGAAAGTGGGGTTTCAGAATAAACTTAATGTATAGTCTTTCTTCGACCACCTGAAACTAAGCTACCACAACACACCGACTGATGCTTGTGTAAAGAACGTGGAGCCTACTCCTCACATTTGCAATCATCCCAATGCATTTCAAAGACCATAACTAGTCTACAACCTGAAGCTAGAAACCCCATACACATGTTTACAAGCAGACTGCCTGGAATATATTACTTCGATGGCATTTATACTTAACTACAACTGTTTTACATGTGTATAAAAGCCTCCTACTGAAGTTGACAGTTAAATGCATTAAAGTAATTTAGTAAATTCATCTAGAATGACTTACAGGATCAATTAGGGTTAAGGGTGTTGCTCAAGGGCATGTCAGATTTCAGGCTGTGAACTCTGGCATTCAAACTACCAACCTTGCCTTTATTGCCCCCATGGCCTTAACGGCGAGGCTACCTGTCACCTGGGTAATCTTGACATTTTATTAGGAACCCATTTGAGTATCTGTTAAAAAAAGCAGCTACTCTTCCTGGGGTCCACACAACATCACATTAGAACATCACACAACTCAGACAACTCACAAATTACAGGTAGCCTACATGCCAAACCTCACATTTTTAACAAGGTTTGCTTTTCACTTGCGAAAGATGGAACGGCGTTACTTGCAATAATGGCTCTATATGACGCTGTGCTTAATGGTCCCACCTTAACAGAATAAAAGCCGCCAATCCAGGTAGGAGGGAAACCAACAGTCTTCACCAAGACCAACGCCTGTAGAAAGTGATCCTCCTCGGAGCTGTGCACAGATGCCAGGTTTGCGCCAAGGTACTTCACAACGTTGGGTACAGACACCAGTTGATCACCAAGGGACACACAGTGCCTCTAGAGAAGAAAGTATTTATTTAACTAGGCAAGTCAGTTTAGAAAAATATTATCTACAATAATAGCCAAGCAATTAACAAAGACATTTCATCTATTAGTCAGTCTACCAGCCTAGCTGAGAATTTGTCTTCTGGACTCTCAACCAAATATTGACCATCACAACTAACTCCCTTTTAAAACATTTCTTAAAGATACTAGTTTATCTGCGTCTTAAGCCATGTCCTGTGGGTCCCAATATACAGGCGGCACAACTCCACATTAAATATTCAAAAGTATAGAAAATTCCCATCTTAAAGGGAAGTCCAGTATTTTACAGTCATGTGTTGCCGTTAAAGAACGTATCACCTTTAAGGTCATGTCAAAGAGCTAATTTCAACAACACTTCCCCTTCAAATTCACAGTAGATGTAAGGGTGATACCTCTGCTTCAGGCCAGCTCCTTGTAGTCTTTACAAACATTAAGCAGCTTGATCCATATTTGGTCCAACCGGAAGGACACAAGTCTTCTTCTAGAAGTGAATCTGTAAGGAGAAGTTGTGGCTTTAAAGGCTATTGGAGAAAGATGTACAAATCACAGCTACAATTATTTGTAGATCAGTCAGTCACCTCTGCTACAAGAAACATACAGATCGAGTCAAGAAAAGTAGATTCTTACGTGCATCTCCCAGAGCAAAGGCAGCAGTGAGAAGCAGAAGACTGGTCAACATGGTCATGGAGTCGCCTGAGAGAAACAAAGAGTGAAGCCATCAAAACCAAGTCAGAGAACTTCAGCATGTAGGGGAGTGCAGTGTTCCCCTGACCTCTCCACATACCCCAGAAATACACTTGTCAGATGTATCCCAGTACTAATCACAGATTCAACTAATGAAGGACTAGGCATCTTCCTTCACATATAGTAGATTAGAACAGGAATATGTCTGCTTTCCTAAACACAAACCTATTCCCTAAGCAGGGATGAGAAGAAATTCTGGGCAGGTATTTCTCACCACTCAGACAGGAGTAATAGAGTTCTAGTTCCCAAATGTAGAAATGCCCTGCAGCTTTGGGTATTGCCAAATCTTTCAGAATGCTGATATTATGGTTGAACAAAGTTATATTCTGGTTCTTTTATTATTGAACAAAAATTAAAAGCACAGTACAAAAGGCTGGCAGGTAAGGCTTAGTGGCTTGTAACACCAGTAGGTAAGGTGAAATGGCCATCAGGAAAGGCTGTGATAAGACGTGGTGCTGGAGGGAATACACCACATTAACATACGACTGACCAGTAAGCTACACCACAGCCCAATATTAGACCTATTAATTAATGAAGCAAGGTCTAAGGACATTCCATAGCAACAGCTTGCTAGACGTTGTTCAATGAGGTACCTGCTAGCAGCATGGGTCCCACCTCTGAAGATCAATCCATAATACACTAGATGGTTCTGATAAGTCATCATTTACAGCACTGAGCAAAAAATAAATCTAGTTTACAATACCAATTAAAATATGGCTGCCAATGTTTTGTTCTGGCTTTGCACATCCATGTTTCCTCTACATCCTGTCCGGCCCATCATGGTGCCCATGTTGTGAGGGGGATTAGCAAGGCAGCTGAGCACAACATGGAATGAATCTGTTTGATTTTGAGGGGGGGGGGTGAAAGTAAAAACAGCATTTCATAGTGTTTTATTCACTGAGACACAGTGCAAAAGGCAACCGAGCAGAACAGTGTACAGGATTATAGATGTAAGACATTCTGCTAGCAGGGACATTTCGGACCATGTCTCATCTCACAAGCTGTAACACTTCTCTTACAGTTATATTAAAGGTAGCTAGTCCAGTATTAGACACCATAACAATACACAAGCTAGGATGAACAGGATATTATGTCACAACGCAGGAATTTAAAACCCTAGAAAAGTTACAATAGCAGAAACTTACTTTAGCCAACCAACAAAAGGAACAATAAAGAAACTGGGACACCACAAACACTGAACAAACCCAGGTTAAACATGCTGCTTATATACCATAAGAATGGAAGAGGAATTGGTGATTAGCAGAGTGAGTTCAGGTGTGGTGAGTTAGCAGGAGAGGGGCGTGTCCAGAGGGTAATTGGGAGTTTGTGGAATTAGCATTATCCTTCAAAACAAGTGCACTACATGTGTCCAGGGCAACATATTCACTATGGGCTCTGGTCAAAAGTAGTGTACTTCATAGGGAATAGAGGGCTAGTCGGGATACATTCACATACAGTATTAGATGAACAGATGTTGAAATCTCCCTTTCTGAAATCCTGCCTGTGAGTTGAGTTCTAACGCTCCCTTTGGCTGAGATTGAGTCCTACGTCTCCCTCCTCTCCTTTTTAAGGACCCATCCAGTCAGACCCCTCCCTCTTGATTTTTGTGAGGAGGTTGGTGGAGATGGCGGTAGCAAAAGTGTCATTTGAAGTTGAAATCAAGTTGAGTACAGTTAGCGAGAAAGATGAGTGGAGAACAGTGAAGTCCAAGAATGGAATAAAACGGGTTCAAATTGTTGTGGAAAATGAGTCTGATTAATCATTGTTTGTTGGACTACGTGATGTCATCACGTAACCATAAAGCATCAATCCTTTAATTATAAAAGCAAAGGGTTTTATTTTGACTTGTATTATGCCCACTGCATGCATTTTTTTTAATAACCAAACAAACACGTATACAAAACACAGGGCTGAAACCCATTCAAAAGAGCGAAGAGTACCTCAAATAAATACACGGGACGAGACTCGTAATCATCTATGCACAATACAAGCGGCACGAAAGCCAAAACAAGGCACAGGTACTCACACGACCAACGGACATTGGAACAATAAATCGAATGAGAACAAAGGGCACAAACATACAATTACTATTCAGGGGAGAATATGTGGATCAGGTGTGGGCAATGACACAGTTCAGTTCCTAGAGGCCGGTGACGTTGGCCTCCGAAACCGGTGCACGGAAAGAGCAACAGTACTGGAGGGATCCGTGACAGAGAGGTTAAGGAAACCCTGTGTAAGCTACAAAACTTATGCAACTGCTAAGGCAGCATTTTCCCAACTTGGTCCTGGTGATCCCAGGTATCATCTCTTCAACCACTTACAATAGATTCTCCTTGCACACAGGAACATGGATGCTTCCTAAATGGCTTATTATCCCCTATGTAGTGCACTACTTTGGACCAGGGCCCACAGTGAACAACATAGAGAATAGCTCAGTGCCACAAAGGTAATATGGACCCTTGTCTAAAGTAGCTCACTACTAAGGGAATAGGAGGTCAGTTGGGACATAGACAGGTACAGTATTAGATGAACAGATGTTGAAATCTCACCTTCTGAAGTCTTCAGTTGTAGCTTCACTTCTTCAGAGATCTTCAAAGGTCTTCACTGGGTCTCTCTCTCTCTCTGTCCTGCATTTGAGTTGAGTTCTACCTCTCCCTCAACTCCTATTTAAGGACCTGTCCAGTCAGACCCCTCCCTCTATTTTTCTCACTCTCTCATCCTTCAACCCTCCACATACTTTCTGTCCAGCCCAAAACCTGCTGGACCTGTCCGATATGTACCTGTTTGACTGGGTTGGGGTCAATTCAAAGTGAACGTTTTCAACTTTTGTAACACATTCATGTGCTGCATATTGGGTCACAATATGGTTATGAAGATACTTAATTCTACCTAATTGAAGCTGATGAAGATGTAGTCTGAAGTGCATTACAATGTCTTGGAAACACAATGATATTTCAGAAGGAGATAAATAATGAGCTGGAAAACCTCTTACATTTACATTTAAGTCATTTAGCAGACGCTCTTATCCAGAGCGACTTACAAATTGGTGCATTCACCTTATGATATCCAGTGGAACAGCCACTTTACAATAGTGCATCTAAATCTTTTAAGGGGGGGGGGGGGGTTAGAAGGATTACTTTATCCTATCCTAGGTATTCCTTAAAGAGGTGGGGTTTCAGGTGTCTCCGGAAGGTGGTGATTGACTCCGCTGTCCTGGCGTCGTGAGGGAGTTTGTTCCACCATTGGGGTGCCAGAGCAGCGAACAGTTTTGACTGGGCTGAGCGGGAACTGTACTTCCTCAGAGGTAGGGAGGCGAGCAGGCCAGAGGTGGATGAACGCAGTGCCCTTGTTTGGGTGTAGGGCCTGATCAGAGCCTGAAGGTACGGAGGTGCCGTTCCCCTCACAGCTCCGTAGGCAAGCACCATGGTCTTGTAGCGGATGCGAGCTTCAACTGGAAGCCAGTGGAGAGAGCGGAGGAGCGGGGTGACGTGAGAGAACTTGGGAAGGTTGAACACCAGACGGGCTGCGGCGTTCTGGATGAGTTGTAGGGGTTTAATGGCACAGGCAGGGAGCCCAGCCAACAGCGAGTTGCAGTAATCCAGACGGGAGATGACAAGTGCCTGGATTAGGACCTGCGCCGCTTCCTGTGTGAGGCAGGGTCGTACTCTGCGGATGTTGTAGAGCATGAACCTACAGGAACGGGCCACCGCCTTGATGTTAGTTGAGAACAACAGGGTGTTGTCCAGGATCACGCCAAGGTTCTTAGCGCTCTGGGAGGAGGACACAATGGAGTTGTCAACCGTGATGGCGAGATCATGGAACGGGCAGTCCTTCCCCGGGAGGAAGAGCAGCTCCGTCTTGCCGAGGTTCAGCTTGAGGTGGTGATCCGTCATCCACACTGATATGTCTGCCAGACATGCAGAGATGCGATTCGCCACCTGGTTATCAGAAGGGGGAAAGGAGAAGATTAATTGTGTGTCGTCTGCATAGCAATGATAGGAGAGACCATGTGAGGTTATGACAGAGCCAAGTGACTTGGTGTATAGCGAGAATAGGAGAGGGCCTAGAACAGAGCCCTGGGGGACACCAGTGGTGAGAGCACGTGGTGAGGAGACAGATTCTCGCCACGCCACCTGGTAGGAGCGACCTGTCAGGTAGGACGCAATCCAAGCGTGGGCCGCGCCGGAGATGCCCAACTCGGAGAGGGTGGAGAGGAGGATCTGATGGTTCACAGTATCAAAGGCAGCCGATAGGTCTAGAAGGATGAGAGCAGAGGAGAGAGAGTTAGCTTTAGCAGTGCGGAGCGCCTCCGTGACACAGAGAAGAGCAGTCTCAGTTGAATGACTAGTCTTGAAACCTGACTGATTTGGATCAAGAAGGTCATTCTGAGAGAGATAGCAGGAGAGCTGGCCAAGGACAGCACGTTCAAGAGTTTTGGAGAGAAAAGAAAGAAGGGATACTGGTCTGTAGTTGTTGACATCGGAGGGATCGAGTGTAGGTTTTTTCAGAAGGGGTGCAACTCTCGCTCTCTTGAAGACGGAAGGGACGTAGCCAGCGGTCAAGGATGAGTTGATGAGCGAGGTGAGGTAAGGGAGAAGGTCTCCGGAAATGGTCTGGAGAAGAGAGGAGGGGATAGGGTCAAGCGGGCAGGTTGTTGGGTGGCCGGCCGTCACAAGACGCGAGATTTCATCTGGGGAGAGAGGGGAGAAAGAGGTCAAAGCACAGGGTAGGGCAGTGTGAGCAGAACCAGCGGTGTCGTTTGACTTAGCAAACGAGGATCGGATGTCGTCAACCTTCTTTTCAAAATGGTTGACGAAGTCATCCGCAGAGAGGGAGGAGGGGGGGGGGGGGGGGGGGGGGGGGGGGGGGGGGGGGGGGGGGGGGGGGGGGGGGGGGGGGGGGGGGGGGGGGGGGGGGGGGGGGGGGGGGGGGGGGGGGGGGGGGGGGGGGGGGGGGGGGGGGGGGGGGGGGGGGGGGGGGGGGGGGGGGGGGGGGGGGGGGGGGGGGGGGGGGGGGGGGGGGGGGGGGGGGGGGGGGGGGGGGGGGGGGGGGGGGGGGGGGGGGGGGGGGGGGGGGGGGGGGGGGGGGGGAGGGGGAGGAGGATTCAGGAGGGAGGAGAAGGTGGCAAAGAGCTTCCTAGGGTTAGAGGCAGATGCTTGGAATTTAGAGTGGTAGAAAGTGGCTTTAGCAGCAGAGACAGAAGAGGAAAATGTAGAGAGGAGGGAGTGAAAGGATGCCAGGTCCGCAGGGAGGCGAGTTCTCCTCCATTTCCGCTCGGCTGCCCGGAGCCCTGTTCTGTGAGCTCGCAATGAGTCGTTGAGCCACGGAGCAGGAGGGGAGGACCGAGCCGGCCTGGAGGATAGGGGACATAGAGAGTCAAAGGATGCAGAAAGGGAGGAGAGGAGGGTTGAGGAGGCAGAATCAGGAGATAGGTTGGAGAAGGTTTGAGCAGAGGGAAGAGATGATAGGATGGAAGAGGAGAGAGTAGCGGGGGAGAGAGAGCGAAGGTTTGGACGGCGCGATACCATCCGAGTAGGGGCAGAGTGGGAAGTGTTGGATGAGAGCGAGAGGGAAAAGGATACAAGGTAGTGGTCGGAGACTTGGAGGGGAGTTGCAATGAGATTAGTGGAAGAACAGCATCTAGTAAAGATGAGGTCAAGCGTATTGCCTGCCTTGTGAGTAGGGGGGGAAGGTGAGAGGGTGAGGTCAAAAGAGGAGAGGAGTGGAAAGAGGGAGGCAGAGAGGAGTGAGTCAAAGGTAGACGTGGGGAGGTTAAAGTCACCCAGAACTGTGAGAGGTGAGCCATCCTCAGGGAAGGAACTTATCAAGGCGTCAAGCTCATTGATGAACTCTCCAAGGGAACCTGGAGGGCGATAAATGATAAGGATGTTAAGCTTGAAAGGGCTGGTAACTGTGACAGCATGGAATTCAAAGGAGGCGATAGACAGATGGGTCAGGGGAGAAAGAGAGAATGTCCACTTGGGAGAGATGAGGATCCCAGTGCCACCACCCCCGCTGACCAGAAGCTCTCGGGGTGTGCGAGAACACGTGGGCAGACGAGGAGAGAGCAGTAGGAGTAGCAGTGTTATCTGTGGTAATCCATGTTTCCGTCAGTGCCAAGAAGTCGAGGGACTGGAGGGAAGCATAGGCTGAGATGAACTCTGCCTTGTTGGCCGCAGATCGGCAGTTCCAGAGGCTGCCGGAGACCTGGAACTCCACGTGGGTCGTGCGCGCTGGGACCACCAGGTTAGGGTGGCAGCGGCACGCGGTGTGAAGCGTTTGTATGGTCTGTGCAGAGAGGAGAGAACAGGGATAGACAGACACATAGTTGACAGGCTACAGAAGAGGCTACACTAATGCAAAGGAGATTGGAATGACAAGTGGACTACACGTCTCGAATGTTCAGAAAGTTAAGCTTACGTAGCAAAAATCTTATTGACTAAAATGATTAAAATGATGCAGTACTGCTGACTGGTGAAGTAGGCTAGCTAGCAGTGGCTGCGTTGTTGACTTTGTTTGAAAGTGTTGCTGGCTAGGTAGCCTCGATAACTGGCTAGGTAACCTCGATAACTGGCTAGATAATTACTCTAAACTACACAATTATCTTAGATACAAGGACAGCAAAGACAACTAAGTAGCTAGCTAGCTAACACTACACTAATCAAATCGTTCCGTTGTACTGTTTCGGTAGAAGTTGGCTAGCTGGCTAGCTAGCAGTGTTGACAACGTTAGGACGGCGAAAATAGCTGGCTAGCTGACTTTGTTTGAAAGTGGAGCTGGCTAGGTAACCTCGATAACTGGCTAGATAATTACTCTAAACTACACAATTATCTTAGATACAAAGACAGCAAAGACAACTATGTAGCTAGCTAACACTACACTAATCAAATCGTTCCGTTGTACTGTTTCGGTAGAAGTTGGCTAGCTGGCTAGCTAGCAGTGTTGACAACGTTAGAAGATTCGATAATTCGATAATAATCTAAACTACACAATTATCTTTGATACAAAGACGGCTATGTAGCTAGCTAAGAAAAAAGTGCTAAGATCAAACAAATCAAACCGTTGTACTGTAATGAAATTAAATTAAATGTAATACTACCTGTGGAGCGAAGCGAAATGCGACTACTCGCTCTTGTCATCATTGTGATGTCACCAGCTAACTCTGGAATTTTTAATTCATTTGAATGAACTGTGTTCTATTTGAATTAACTGCCAACCCTGCTGTCTGTCTGTTAGCTAATAATGAGCTTTATTCACCCCAAATCACTGTATCAGAGATGGGCCACTACACCCCTTAGGGACCCACCAAGGCTGTCCCAAATGGCTTCCTATCGCCTATGATATTGTGCCCTACTTTTGACCAGGGCCCATATGACTTTGGTCAAAAGTAGGGCACTATAAAGATAGGAAGTTGTGATTTGTAATGCTACCCATGTAATTGAGTACATATGTTACACTGGCTTGTGTTGCTGTTTGTAACCTTATTTTACAATGAATTTAAAGAATCGACTTGTATTTTTTCCAGAGTTTCCTGGTCTTTGCATTAACAAGATAATAATTTCCAGCACCCTTCAGACCGTTGAAAATGCAAGACAGGGAGAGGAGTACAGGCACAGCCTGCCCCACCACTCCCAATCATTCTCGGGTAGCGGTGGCTAATGTTAACAGAAGTTTGTAGGAAGTTGGTTGGTTTCTAAGATTCTTAAATATCCTCCTGATTTCAGTTGATGTGACACAACAATCAATGTAACATGTAGAGAATCACTGTACCATCTAAACCACTGTAATGTATATTTCCAATAACCAAAAATGTCAAAGATTAAGGTTAGAGAAACCATAGTGCACATAGAATAGATCTACAACTTATTGACTCACTTCCCATGGGAGTGACAGATCTATAACGTGACTTTCTATCTGAAATGAGTCCAGTCATACACCAAACTACATAATGGACCTATCGAAGAAAACGTAATGTAACTTGTATTATCCAGGCTTCTAATATGCATCAATAAAATAGATATTCCTAACATCACACCTTGTAAGGCTGCCGGTCCGGTCCAGCCAGCACGGAACGTTGAAATAGAACAGGAATGACTGTCGAATTCTACAACGTCTTCATTCTATTCATTCTATTACAGGTGAGGTGAAGGGTCAATGTCTTAAGGCTGAAGGGCTGGAAGGGAGATATGTAGTAGGACCAGGGTTGTGTTGTTAGGAGAGGGGGGAGAGGAGAAGAGGAGAGGGAAAGAGGAGAGGTGATGGGTCAATGTCTTAAGCCTGAAGTATTGGAGGAGAAATATGTTGTAGGACCAGCAGCATTCATTTGTGAGGAGGAGAGAAGGTGGGAGAGGGTGAATAGCTAGCCTACCTTTTCTTTGTGAGGGTCAATCCTCTCTTTCACCAAACCTTGTCATCAAGGTGACTTTCTGTATTTCTGGAAGAACACGTGGTACAAGAAAATAAGATATGAGACAAATGTGTGGATGAGAAGAGGGGAGAGAAGAGAGAGAGTGGAGGGGAGAGAAGAGAGAGAGGGGAGGGGAGAGAAGAGAGAGAGGGGAGGGGAGAGAAGAGAGCGAGGGTTGTTTCTAGACCAAAGCTCCTGTAACGTCAGGAGAATGATGGGTGTGGAGTCAGGCGCAGAGAGCAGAAGTTTCAAGGGAACAAACGCTTTAATGTCCACAGTCAAACAGGAACAGGTACAAAAATGGGTGACGCCAAAATACAGGCGCAAACACAACCCAAAGACCACTGTTAAATAAACTGGACAGCGAAAACCCAAAATCAATGATACACCTCCTACGTACAATCACAACCAATAAGCCCGCACAAACACTAGCGGGCGAAACGAAACTAAATAGTACACCTCCCAAAACCCCAACAAGGAACAGGTGAAAACAATTAGACAGAGATAAACGAAAAGGAAAAAGGGATCGGTGGCAGCTAGTAGACCGGCGACGACGACCGCCGAGCGCCACCCGAACGGGAAGGGGAGCCACCTTCGGTAGTATTCGTGACAGCTCCCTACCTTTTTGCATGTTGTACAGCCCAGCTTTGAATTTTGCATGACAAGCCAGGGGTAATACATTTGCTTGTTATTGAACTGCAAATTGAACCTGCTCCAAGCACTTGGTTAGTGGATGCACTTTCCCAGCTTCCCATCTCCCTCGCCCACTGAGTCTGACTCACTAGTAGACCTACTGTCTAGTGGAGGTGGTGATGCTGAACTGGAGGGATTAACAGAGATACTAGCTAGTGGAGGAGGTGATGCTGAACTGGAGGGATTAACAGAGATACTACCTAGTGGAGGTGGTGATTCTGAACTGGAGGGATTAACAGAGATACTAGCTGTGGAGGTGGTGATGCTGAACTGGAGGGATTAAACCTTTTCTCAATAGGGGGGGCGCCATTTCGACTTTGTAAAAAATCGTTCCCAAATTAAACTGCCTCGTACTCAATTCTTGCTCGTACAATATGCATATTATTATTACTATTGGATAGAAAACACTCTCTAGTTTCTAAAACCGTTTGAATTATATCTGTGAGTAAAACAGAACTCATTTTGCAGCAAACTTCCTGTCAGGAAGTGAGAAATCTGAAATCGGGGGCTCTGTTCCAGGGTCAGTTTATTAATTTGCATGTAATCTATGGGTCTACATGCACTGCATACGCCTTCCCCTAGATGTCAGTAAACAGTGAGAATTGGAATGGGGTGTCTAGGTAGATCTGAGGCCGAACAAGAGCTCTTGGAACCGGGGGTGCAATCTATTCAACGTTCGTCATGACGCGAGACAGACCTCAGGATTGCGTTCTGAAAAGCTGTTGTTATAGGCGTTAGATATATCCGGCTCTGATTTTATTCGATATACGTGTTAAAAACATCATAATGTAGTTATTTTAAACCGAGTTATATCAGTTTATATCAGTATATTGCGATTTTCGGGATTTTCTTTGTGCTGCGTTCTGGGGATTTGGACACGTCTGCACCACATGGCTAACGTTTGCTGCTAATTCCACAGTTGAAGACGACATTCTACAACCGAGCAACGATTATTCTGGACAAATGACAACTTGTACAAGATTCTGATGGAAGCTCATCAAATAGTAAGAACTATTTATGATGTTAATTCGTAATTTCTGTCGAAAAAGTTAAACTATTATTCCGCCATTAATTTCGGCGCGGTCTCGCTTTAACCTGTTTGGGCTGCAGGGGGAGTATTGAGTAGCCAGATAAAAGGTGCCCATTTCAAACGGCCTCGTACTCAATTCTTGCTCGTACAATATGCATATTATTATTACTATTGGATAGAAAACACTCTCTAGTTTCTAAAACCGTTTCAATTATATCTGTGAGTCAAACAGAACTCATTTGGCACAAACTTCCTGACCAGGAAGTGGAAAGTCTGAAATCGATGCTCTGTTCTACTTCCTGCCTATACATGGGCATGATACGTAAGAGTCTACGTGCACTTCATAGACCTTCCCCTGGATGTCAAGAGGCTGTGAGAGAAGAAATTTCGTGTTTATCTTGGTCTGAATTGGAATACAAGCTCTTTGTATGACGTGTCCCTCATTTCCGGTACTCTTGGCAGCGCGAGGTGGACAGTGGGATTGCCTTCTGTTTAGCTGCCGTTATGGACGACTACTATCTCCGGCTCTGATTTTATTTGATACATGTGACCATATCACCGTAAAGTATGTTTTTTCAATATAGTTTAATCAGATTATTGAAATTTTTTCGGGAGTTTTGCCGTGTTCCGTTCTCTGACTTTGTTGACGTTGGAGAGATCCGTGCCACTTGGCAAGTGCGCATGCTAAATGAAGAGGGAAAGTTGCCGTTCCAGATCCAAACAACGACTGTTCTGGACAAAGGACACCTTGTCCAACATTGATGGAAGATCAGCAAAAGTAAGAAACATTTTATGATGCTATTTCATATATCTGTCGTAGATGTGAACTGGTCGTCGGCGCCCAACTGTTTCTGGCTATTGTGCTAAGCTAATATAACGCTACATTTTGTTTTCGCTGTAAAACACTTAATAAATCGGAAATATTGTCTGGAATCACAAGATGCCTGTCTTTCAATTGCTGTACACTATGTATTTTTCAGAAATGTTTTATGATGAGTAATTAGGTATTTGACGTTGGTGTCTGTAAGTTTTATGGCTGCTTTCGGTGCAATTTCTGATTGTAGCTGCAATGTAAACTATGATTTATACCTGAAATATGCACATTTTTCTAACAAAACATATGCTATACAATAAATATGTTATCAGACTGTCATCTGATGAAGTTGTTTCTTGGTTAGTGGCTATTTATATCTTTATTTGGTCGAATTTGTGATAGCTACTGATGGAGTAAAAAACTGGTGGAGTAAAAAAAGTGGTGTCTTTTGCTGACGTGGTTAGCTAATAGATTTACATATTTTGTCTTCCCTGTAAAACATTTTAAAAATCGGACATGTTGGCTGGATTCACAAGATGTGTACCTTTCATATGCTGTATTGGACTTGTTAATGTGTGAAAGTTAAATATTTTTTTAAAATATCTTTTAATTTCGCGCCCTGCACTTTGAGCTGGCTGTTGTCATAAGTGTACCGGTGTCGGGCTTGAAGCCCAAACAGGTTTAAAGCTCTGTATGTATCCTATGGGTCGACATGAACTGCACCCGCCTTCCCCTGGATGTCAGTAACCAATGAGAAGTGGAATGGAGTTTCTACGTAGTTCTCAGAGTTTATAAAAGGCCAAGGAACGAGGGGAGCTCTCTTTTCGACATTCGTCATTGCGCAAAGCAGGACCTCAGGATGGCATTTTGAAACGCTCAGTTATCGACCTTAGATATATCCGTCTGTAATTTAATTCGATATAGGTGTTAGAAACATCATAACGAAGTTATTTTAAACCGAGTTATATCAGTTTATGCGAGCATATTGCTATTTTCGGAATTTCCTTAGTATTGCGTTTGGAGGATTTGGGCATGTTGTGGCCACATAGCTATTCTTAGCTGCTAATTCCGAAGTTGAAGACGACGTTTTACAACCAAGCAACGATTCTTTTGGACAAGGGACCACTTGCACAAGATTCTGATGGAAGCTCGTCCAAAAGTAAGAGCTATTTATGATGTTATTCCGTATTTATGTGGAAAAATGTAAACGGATTTGTCCGCCATTATTGCGGCACTAGTCTGGCTGTAACGCACACTGTATGTCTAGTAACGTTAATTTAAAATATCTAACTCAGCGGTTGCATTAATAACTAATGCATCTTTCATTTGATGTCCAACCTGTATTTTTTAGTCAAGTTTACGATTATTTATTGATTAGATTAGGTGCCTTTCCAAGATGGCGCCGGCCAGAATGCATGACCTGTTGCCACTGATCACATTGTATAACCACGATTTGTGCTGCTAAATATGCACATTTTCGAACAAAACCTATATGGATTGTGTAATATGATGTTACAGGACTGTCATCTGAAGAAATCTGAGAAGGTTAGTGAAAAATTAATTTATTTTGGTGGTGAATACGTTATCGCTGTGTTTGGCTGGAATCAATGCTGTTGTCTGGTTTGCTATTGTGGTAAGCTAATATAACGATATATTGTGTTTTCGCTGTAAAACACTTAGAAAATCTGAAATATTGTCTTGATTCACAAGATCTGTGTCTTTCAATTGCTGTACGCTGTGTATTTTTAAGAAATGTTTTATGATGAGTAATTAGGTAATACACGATGGTCTCTGTAGTTATTCTAGTCATTTTAGTGAGAGTTGTGATGGGGGCTGCAATTGTAAACTATGGTTTATACCTGAAATATGCACATTTTTCTAACAAAACATATGCTATACAATAAATATGTTATCAGACTGTCATCTGATGAAGTTTTTTCTTGGTTAGTGGCTATTTATATCTTTATTTGGTCGAAATGGTGATAGCTACTGATGGAGTGAAAATATGGTGGAGTAAGAAAAATTGTGTCTTTGCTAACGTGGTTAGCTAATAGATTTACATATTGTGTCTTCCCTGTAAAAATATTTAAAAATCAGAAATGGTGGCTGGATTCACAAGAAGTGTATCTTTCATCTGGTGTCTTGGACTTGTGATTTAATGATATTTAGATGCTAGTATTTACTTGTGACGCTATGCTAGGCTATGCTAGTCAGCTTTTTTACTGGTGGGGGTGCTCCCGGATCCGGGTTTGGGAGGAACTAGAAGTTAACTTGGGTCAAACGTTTCGAGCAGCCAGCAAGTCACCATCCATCAGTCAATTAGATATCATTCTTACACCAAACTTATATAAACTGACTTCACACCCACTTTGTCAAACTCATTTAGAAGCCAACTATCAGATATTTCAGAGCAGGCCCAAAATTCACAGTGCCTTCTGTTTAAACCATTATAAAAACATATAACACTTAGTTACTATCTAGCTGCGGGTCCAGTTCTGACAGTATGTGTAGGCCAAGCTGAGGCGACCTCGAATCCCAAGTTTCGGCTCGATAGGTCATTTGGAGCACAAGCAGAGACCATAATTGGTGCTGAAAATCCACATTTTCTGGGCGTTGCTACGGGGTCCTTGAATGAGCTATCGGACAGAAACGTTGGGGTCCGTCTCTATGGGCCGAGGCGGTTTCAATGCACCTAGTCTTGTGACTCTGGTCCTTTTCTAAACGTCGTCATTTTCGTAATGGTCAAAGTGAATTGAAGTTATTGCAAATGTACAAGGCTGTTTCTCGATCTGAGAACCTTCTAGAGCCACATAACTCACAGTGCACTATCGACTTGAGCTCTATAACAGGTTTCTAAAGTTTCAGAGCTCTAGGTCTGATGGTTATTTGATAGTTTGAACAAAGGTAACTATTGCAGACTCTGTGTGTCTCTAAGCCCCCGACTGTCTCACTCCATCCTTGCTGTGTGTGTGTTAGTGTGAGTTTTTCTTGGAAATCTGATGGGATGAATGACTGATTTACAGTTCATGAACGTTGCCCAATCACACATATGAAGTTTTGGAAATATCTGACTTTTTTAACCCTTCAAAACAGCCCCTTTGACCCCAATTATGGCACTTCCGGATGGCACAGGAAGCTAAAAGTAAACACATATCCTCATTGGGGTAGGCTTTTACAGAATCCTGAGTTATAAGTCTTTACATTAAGAACTGACTGATTTACACAGGGTTGAATGCACTATTTCTCTCAACTGCAGGTTGGGTATGGCAATTTGATTCTAACCACTTCCGGTTGATCCAGGGAGCTTAGAATCGACACAGGTAGACCTCATAGTGGCCTGATGGATTGTCATCGAAGACAGGTTCATAAGGCATTCATAACCCACATAGGCTTCAGGTTGAATTCAGAGGAGCAGGCAATGTATTCCTATGGGGAGAGATGTCATTGTAATCTATGAGATGAAAAAAATCAGTTTTCACTGTTAAGGGTTAATGCCACACGGTCAAGGTTGGGCTTGCACAGATCGGGAGGACCTTATGAACATTCCTGTGGTTGAATTGTCCTTCTAACCCTAACGGTTCCGCCGCTGTCTCCCAAAAGCACCTGAAATTTAGGGACAGGCTGCATTTTGGGCATGCTTTTTTTCACGGTTGCTGCGCTCAGAGCGAGCTACGGTCAAGCGGGGCATCTCGTTGAACTCGGCAAGGCCTAGAGACTATGGTGATGCCATTTACAGTGTTGATTTCAGTCTGTCTTTTTGGGTGATGGTTCATCACTGTTTAAACATATTGCAAATGGACAAAAGTCAGCCAGCAAGTCACCGTCCATCAGTCAATTAGATATCATCCTTACAACAAACTGATACAAACTGACACCACACCCACTTTTTCAAACTCATTAGAAGCCAACTATCACATATTTCAGAGCAGGCCCAAAATTCACAGCGCTTCTGTTAAACCATAATAAAACATATGACACCTAGTTACTATCTAGCTGTTGGTCCAGTTCTGACATTATGTGTAGCCTAGCTGAGCCCGAGCAGCGACCTTAATTGGTGCTGAAAATCCACATTTTCCGGGCGTTGCTACGGGGGTCCTTGAATGAGCTATCGGACAGAAACGTTGGGTCCGTCTCTATGAGCCGAGGCGGTTTCAATGCACCTAGTCTTGTGACTCTGGTACTTTTCTAAATGTCGTCATTTTCGTAATGGTCAAAGTGAATTGAAGTTATTGCAAATGTACGAGGCTGTTTCTCGATCTGAGAACCTTCTAGAGCCACATAACTCACAGTGCACTATCGACTTGAGCTCTATAACAGATTTCTAAAGTTTCAGAGCTCTAGGTCTGATGGTTCTTTGATAGTTTGAACAAAGGTAACTATTGCAGGCTCTGTGTGTCTCTAAGCCCCGACTGTCTCACTCCATCCTTGCTGTGTGTGTTAGTGTGAGTTTTTCTTGGAAATCTGATGGGATGAATGACTGATTTACAGTTCATGAACGTTGCCCAATCACACATATGAAGTTTTGGAAAGATCTGACTTTTTTAACCCTTCAAAACAGCCCCTTTGACCCCAATTATGGCACTTCCGGTTGGCACAGGATGCTAAAAGTAAACACATATCCTCATTGGGGTAAGCTTTTACAGAATCCTGACTTTTAAAGGCTTTACGTTAAGAACTGACTGATTTACACAGGGTTGAATGCACTATTTCTCTCAAACTGCAGATTGGGTATGGCAAAACACTTTTAGGGTGATTTTAACACTTCCGGTTTCTTCAGGAAGCTTAGAATCGACACAGGTATACCTCATAGTGGCCTGATGGATTTTCATCAAAGACAGGTTCATAAGGAATTCATAACCCACATAGGCTTCAGGTTGAATTTAGAGGAGCAGGCAATGTATTCCTATGGGGAGAGATGTCATTGTAATCTGTGATATGAAAAAAATCTGTTTTCACTGTTAACTTCTCTAGGCTAGCTGGGACGTTAGCGTCCCATCTGGCTAACATCCGGTGAAATAGCATAGCGCAAAGATTCTAAATACACCATTCGTAGTATTAAACGTTCTTGTAAATACATGTATCTAACATCATTTAAAAGCTTATCTACTTCTTAATCCAACAGTGGTGTCAGATTTCAATAATGCTTTTCGGCGAAAGCATACCTTACGATAATCTGACGACAGCGCGCCAGACACACAAGTATAACTAGCATTTTCCAACCAAACAGTAGCGTCACAAAAGTCAGAAATAGCAATAAAATTATCAATTACCTGTAAAAATCTTCTTCTTTTGGCAATACAAAAGGTCCAATCTTCACAATGAATGGTCATTTGTTCGATATTTTTTTTTTTATAGCATAACACGACACATTTTGTAAACGGCTTGTGTCATGAGTTTCGACTTCCTTCAACTTTCGACGAAACAGTTGATGTAATTACTCACAACTAGATGTACCTGTATCTAGTCAAGGTGGGTTTCATTGTAATCCTCTGTTTGTTAGTAACACAACCATACATGATGGTTATTTCTACGGGACATATTGACCGAAATGAACTGATTTGAACACACCAAACAATGACCTCATTGAGCGCCTATGACATGACCAGTGCTTCTTTGATTGACTGTATTTTGGCCCAATGACCACTGATCGTCTTGAAATCTAGTTTGGTAGAGAGCCAATGAGCCGAGGTAAACAACAATATCTAATGGTTATATCTGGGAAGACCCGGTCTTGAACGAAAGTCACGCGTTACGCAGACATTCGCCATTGAAATTTCTACCCGAAGGAGCCACGTTGTTTGCGCTAACATTCGCCATTGAAATTTCTACCCCGAAGGAGCCACGTTGTTGCGCGTTAGCAGTATTGAGTCAAGATCATTTTCCTCTATATTATTGAAATAATTATGGCGAGTAAATCTGGAAAATCAAAGGCAAAGTCCAGCTATACAGATCTACATGCAATTATTGATGAGATTGCTAGAGAAAAGTGACACAGATTTACAAGAAGATGTATCAGATTGTGTGTCAAGTTTGGACTCCCAATTTGAGGACATGTTTTTGTATGGAGAAGACGCATTCTCGATTGGTAAGTAACTCTCATGCTGTTGTTTGAAAATAATACCAAAATGATTTTGTTTCACTACTCAATATATAATCTGTGTGTCTGTATATATGAGATATTTTACATTTATTTGATCTAAACATGGAATAGAACCACAGATCCCCAAAATGATTTTGTTTCACTACTCAATATATAATCTGTGTGTGTATATATGAGATATTTTACATTTATTTGATCTAAACTGGAATAGAACCACAGATCCCCAAAATGATTTTGTTTCACTACTCAATATATAATCTGTGTGTCTGTATATATGAGATATTTTACATTTATTTGATCTAAACATGGAATAGAACCACAGATCCCCAAAATGATTTTGTTTCACTACTCAATATATAATCTGTGTGTCTGTCTTTATTTCACAGTCCCTCCGATTCTGATTGGGAGCCCCCACTGCCAAGTTGCCCATCCCCCAGGGGAGCTTGTTCATTTAGCCGGACCCCTGCTGTCTCCGGCTCCACATCTACCCCCGCCCTGCCAGGTGTGACAAAGAAGCGGCGATGGGAAGAGATTACACCTGCAATCAGAGAGGAGGAGGGTCGTTGGCACTCTGTGCTGGAGGAGGATGTGGCGCCTCCACCTCCATTATTCAGACCAAAGAGGCCATTAGGCCCAAAGCTGGATATGACATCTAAGTATAGCCCCATGCAGCTTTTCCCAGCTGTTTTTTCACCTCATCTGTTGTTGATTCCCTGGTGTTGAACACTAACAAGTATGGTGCTAAGAAGCAGGCAGGCAGAAGAATGGAAGCCCATTTCCATGTCAGATCTTTTTTTCTGTCTGTTTCCTGTCAATGGTCATTTACATGGGTATTGTGAAGTTGAAAACCCTGAAAGACTACTGGAAAACTGCTCCCCTCTATCAACTGCCTTTACAAGACATTTTTCTATCACTTCATTGACATTGCTGTGGTGAATTCCTTCATCCTCCAGAAGGAAATGGCTAAGAGCCGTGGACAGCCCCACATCTCACAGCTAGCCTTCCGAGAGCTGCTCATCCAGGAGCTTGCTTGCTACAGCAAGTCTACTGCAGCACCTTCTGGCCCCTCTACCTCTGCTGTTCACCTGCCCAGATTCATCTCTGCAGGCATGAATGTGCCTCAGGGCAAAAAGGGCACAGTGGGGAGACGTCGTTGTGCCCTTTGTCACAGGAAATGCCCTATCACCTGCACCACCTGTTCAGTAACCCTCTGCTTTACAGCAGAAAGAGACTGCTATTGGGCATGGCATCAGCAGAACAATATTATGTAGAGGACTGAGGGTCTTCACAATATTGTATATTATACTTTGAATGTGTGTAAATAGTTACCCTTGTTATTTAATTTTTTTTCAAATTTTCAAATTTTTATATTATTATTATTATTTTTTGTTGGGGTGTGTGTTAGAATAGCATTTTAGTATTTTGTATATAGTCATTTAGTTCAAAATGTATCACTGTACCAATTTGGCCATTTGGGTACATTTGGGCAACTTGTGTGGGACACCTGGGTGACTACATGCTCAATGTCATGTAGCTCACTCGTTCCTGAAGATATCGTTTTGAAACTTTTTTCTAATACTGTTGCCATCTTATGTTCTGCATCAGAATTATCCCCAGCATCATATCTGAATGTTTGCCTGTTCTTGTTCAGTTGAAAGATGATGCAACAACAATAAAAACAAAAAACGTATGTTTATTTCCTTGTATTTTCTTCTACCAGATCTATTGTGTTATATTCTCCTACATTCAATTCACATTTCCACAAATTTCAGAGTGTTTCCTTTCAAATGATACCAAGAATATGCCTATCCTTGCCTCTGGGGCTGAGCTACAGACAGTTAGATTTGGGTATGTCTTCAGGCGGAAATTGAGAGAAGGGGGGGGGTATCCCAAAGAAGTTAAGGGTTAATGTCACACGGTCAAGGTTAGGCTTGCACAGATCTGGAGGACCTCAGTAACGTTCCTGACATCCAATTGTGCTTCTAACCCTAACGGTTCTCTCACTGTCACCCAAAAGCACTTGAAATTTAGGTCCTGGCTTCATTATGGGCCTACTTTTTTTCACAGTCGCTGCGCTCAGACCAAGCGAGCTACGGTCAAGCGGGGCATCTCGTTGAACTCGGCATAGCCTAGAGATAATGGTAATGCCATTGCAGGCTCTGTGTGTCTTTATTAAGCACCGCACTGTGTCACTCCATCCTTGATGTGTGTGTGTGAGAGAGAGAGAGAGCTTTACTTTGACATCTGTTTGGAGAAATGCCAGGAGAATGTTACCTGCCCGAATGCCATGTGGTGTGTGTTTTAGTTATAAAATTAACTAGTTATCAAATTATAGGCTGAAAATTTACTTACCCCACTAAAGTAATTCATTTAACTTCTTATGGCTGCAGGGGCAGTATTGAGTAGCTTGGATAAAATGTGCCCATTTCAAACGGCCTCGTACTCAATTCTTGCTCGTACAATATGCATATTATTATTACTATTGGATAGAAAACACTCTCAAGTTTCTAAAACCGTTTGAATTATATCTGTGAGTAAAACAGAACTCATTTTGCAGCAAACTTCCTGTCAGAAAGTGAAAAAACTGAACTCGAGGCTCTGTTCCAGGGCCTCCCTAATCGTTTGCTTGAATTCATTAGTATACATGCACTTCATACGCCTTCCACTAGATGTCAATAGGCTGGTAGAGGTGAAATAGGGTCTCAAGCTCTTTCTATGGTCAAAAGAGACAGCTTGGAATGACAGGACCCCAATTTCCTCTGTTCAGGAAGACGCGGAAGTCATGCTTCTGAAAAGCTTTTGTTATAGACGCCTAATATCTCCGGCTTTGATTTTATTTGATAAATGTGACAATATCATCGTAAAGTATGTTTTTTCAATATAGTTTAATCAGATTATTGAATTTTTTTCGGGAGTTTTGGCGTGTTCCGTTTTTTGCGTTTGTTGATGATGGAGAGCTTCGCGCCACTTGGCAAGTTTTGCTTGCTCATTCGAGAGGGAAAAATGACATTCTAAATCCAAACAACGATTGTTCTGGACAAAGGACCACTTGTACAACATTCTGATGGAAGATCAGCAAAAGTAGGACCCATTTATGATGTTATTTCCTATTTCTGTCGAAAATGTGTCGTTGTGTTTCCGCTTTGATTTTGGGCGCTCTCTCGCAATAACGTAAGCTGGATGTCGTACTGAAGTTATTTTTAGAATTCTAACACGGCGATTGCATTAAGAACTAAGCTATCTTTAATTTGCTGTCCAACATGTATTTTTTAGTAAAGTTTATGAATAGTTATTTGATTAGATTAGGTGCCTCTCCAAGATTTCTCCGGACATTATTGCATTTTGCCTACGTATTCACATTGTATAACCACGATTTGTGCCACTAAATGTGCACATTTTCGAACAAACAATATATGTATTGTGTAATAGGATGTTATAGGACTGTCATCTGATGAATTTTGAGAAGGTTAGTGAAAAACGTAATATCTTTTGCTGGTTTATTCGTTATCGCTACTGTTGGCTTGAATCAATGCTGTTGTGTTTTTGGCTATTGTGGTAAGCTAATATAATGCTATATTGTGTTTTCGCTGTAAAACACTTAAACTGATATAATTCGGTTTAAAATAACAACATTATGATGTCTTTAAAATGTTGGTGAGTAGGTGTGAGGTATGTCACGCTTACCTCCCAGAGCAAAAGCCGTGCTGACAAGCAGAATGATGGTGAATATCGCCATGGTGATCGTCTCCTGAGAGAGAGAAAGAGTAAGATTAGTTGAGCATTTTAAATCTGGAATGGCTGTGGAAACTAGAGGAGAGGTTAAGGAAACCCACTGTAAGGTACAAAACTTAACCAACTGCCAAAGCAGCATTTTCTAAATCCAGTACTGAGGACCCCAAGAAGCGAGTATGGGCAACACGATGCTACTAGTCTTCTGCCAAAACTCAGGTATCATTTCTTCAACCACATACAATAGATTAGCCTGGCACACAGGAATATGTATCCTTCCCAAATGGCTCCTCATGTAATGAACTACCTTTAACGAGGGCCTATAATGCACTACATAGGGAATATGAAGCATATAGATATTGTCAGAGACTACCCATTTACTGAAAAGGTACAGATTAGTCTAAAATCTTTTATTCAGGGAACCACTCCACAAAATGGCACAACTATATAGTGCACTAAGTTTGACAAGAGCCACATAACATGTAGGTACCATTTGAGATGCAGATAGTCTATTAACCTCTAACACCTCCCAAACCCGGATCCGGGATCCCCCCCATCAAAAAAGCTGACTAGCATAGCCTAGCCTAAAGCCACAGGGATATCATATAATAAAATGTTCATGAAATCACAAGTCCAAGACACCAAATGAAAGATACACATCTTGTGAATAAAGCCATCATTTCTGATTTTTAAAATGTTTTACAGGGAAGACACAATATGTAAATCTATTAGCTAACCACATTAGCAAAAGACACCACTTTTCTTACTCCACCATTTTTTTACTCCATCAGTAGCTATCACAAATTCGGCCAAATAAAGATATAAATAGCCACTAACCAAGAAACAACCTCATCAGATGACAGTCTGATAACATATGTATTGTATAGCATATGTTTTGTTAGAAAAATGTGCATATTTCAGGTATAAATCATAGTTTACCATTGCAGCCACCATCCCAACTCTCACCAAAGCGACTAGAATAACGACAGAGACCATCGTGTATTACCTAATTACTCATCATAAAACATTTCTTAAAAATACACAGCGTGCAGCAGATGAAAGACACAGATCTTGTGAATCAAGACAATATTTCAGATTTTCTAAGTGTTTTACAGCGAAAACACAATATAGCGTTATAGTAGCTACCACAATAGCAAACATCACACCAGCATTGATTCAAGGCAAAAATAGCTATAACGTATAAACCACCAAAATATATTAATTTTTTCACTAACCTTCTCAGAATTCTTCAGATGACAGTCCTGTAACATCATATTACACAATTTATATAGAGTTTGTTCGAAAATGTGCATATTTAGCGGCACAAATCGTGCTTATACAATGAGAATAGTGTCCATAACGTCAAGCAATCTGTCCGGCGCCATCTTGGAAAGGCACCTATTCTTATCGAAAACTATTCATAAACTTGACTAAAAAAATACAAGTTGGACAGCAATTGAAAGACAAATTAGTTCTTAATGCAATCGCTGAATTACATTTTTAAAAATAACGTTACTGCGCAATACAGGGTGCGATAACGCAAGGCTACACTGCAAGAAATGGCGTCTTATGCATTTGACATTTTTCAACAGAACAATGAATTATCAGCATAAATAGGTCTTACTTTTCGATGAACTCTCATCAGAATCTTGGGATAGGTGTCCTTTGTCCAAAAGAATCGTTGCTAGGTTGGAGAACGTCGTCTTCCACGTTGCAATTAGCAGTAAACATTAGCTTGAGAGAGAAAGATACCCAACTTCCTACAGCGCCAAGAAAATAAATACCCGAAAATCGCAATATACTGACATAAACTGATATAATTCGGTTCAAAATAACAAGATTATGATGTCTTTAAAGCCTATATCGAATAAAAACACAGCCGGAAATGTGTAAGATCTATAACCGATGTTTCCAAAAGAACGTTCCAAGGTCCTCAGTGCGTCAGAGCGAAGGGGAAAAGAACGATACACCTCGTTTCCAATCAATTTATAGACTTTCAGCTCTGCCTAGAGACTCCATTTCAAGGCCCTCTATTCGCTGACACCCAGAGGAAGGCGTATGCAGTGCATCTCAACCAATAGAAGACAGGCAGATTTATAAACAGGTCTGAGAACAGGTTGGAAAATTCTGCATTCTCAACTCCACATAGGGAAATTGCTCTAAGTCCAGTTCTGTTTCACCCACAGACATAATTCAAACGGTTTTAGAAACTAGAGAGTGTTTTCTATCCAATAGTAATAATAATATGCATATTGTACGAGCAAGAATTGAGTACGAGGCAGTTTAATTTGGAAACTAATTTGTACTATGTCGAAATGGCACCCCCCTAGTGGTAAGAAGTTAACTTCTTGCTTTAAAGACATCATAATCTTGTTATTTTGAACCGAATTATATCGGTTTATGTCAGTATATTGCGATTTTCGGGTATTTATTTTCTTGGCGCTGTAGGAAGTTGGGTATCTCTCTCTCTCAAGCTAATGTTTACTGCTAATTGCAACGTGGAAGACGACGTTCTCCAACCTAGCAACGATTCTTTTGGACAAAGGACACCTATCCCAAGATTCTGATGAGAGTTCATCGAAAAGTAAGAACTATTTATGCTGATAATTCATTGTTCTGTTGAAAAATGTCAAATGCATAAGACGCCATTTCTTGCAGTGTAGCCTTGCGTTATCGCACCCTGTATTGCGCAGTAACGTTATTTTTAAAAATGTAATTCAGCGATTGCATTAAGAACTAATTTGTCTTTCAATTGCTGTCCAACTTGTATTTTTTTAGTCAAGTTTATGAATAGTTTTCGATAAGAATAGGTGCCTTTCCAAGATGGCGCCGGACAGATTGCTTGACGTTATGGACACTATTCTCATTGTATAAGCACGATTTGTGCCGCTAAATATGCACATTTTCGAACAAACTCTATATGAATTGTGTAATATGATGTTACAGGACTGTCATCTGAAGAATTCTGAGAAGGTTAGTGAAAAAATTTATATATTTTGGTGGTTTATACGTTATAGCTATTTTTGCCTTGAATCAATGCTGGTGTGATGTTTGCTATTGTGGTAGCTACTATAACGCTATATTGTGTTTTCGCTGTAAAACACTTAGAAAATCTGAAATATTGTCTTGATTCACAAGATCTGTGTCTTTCATCTGCTGCACGCTGTGTATTTTTAAGAAATGTTTTATGATGAGTAATTAGCTAATACACGATGGTCTCTGTAGTTATTCTAGTCGCTTTGGTGAGAGTTGGGATGGTGGCTGCAATGGTAAACTATGATTTATACCTGAAATATGCACATTTTTCTAACAAAACATATGCTATACAATAAATATGTTATCAGACTGTCATCTGATGAGGTTGTTTCTTGGTTAGTGGCTATTTATATCTTTATTTGGCCGAATTTGTGATAGCTACTGATGGAGTAAAAAAATGGTGGAGTAAGAAAAGTGGTGTCTTTTGCTAATGTGGTTAGCTAATAGATTTACATATTGTGTCTTCCCTGTAAAACATTTTAAAAATCAGAAATGATGGCTTTATTCACAAGATGTGTATCTTTCATTTGGTGTCTTGGACTTGTGATTTCATAAACATTTTATTATATGATATCCCTGTGGCTTTAGGCTAGGCTATGCTAGTCAGCTTTTTTGATGGGGGGGATCCCGGATCCGGGTTTGGGAGGTGTTAGAGGTTATGTCAGTATATTGCAATTTTTCGGATATGTATTAGTGTTGCGTTCTAGGGAGTTGGTGATGTCTGGACCACATGCCTAATGTTTACTGCTAATTGCAACGTTGAAGAGGACATTCTACAACCGAGCAACGATTCTTTTGGACAAAGGACACCTTTCCCAAGATTCTGATGGGAGTTCATCAAAAAGTAAGAACTATTTATGCTGATAATTTGTTGTTCTGTTGAAAAATGTTACATGCATAAGCCGCCATTCATTTCAGTGTAGCCTCGCTTTAACGCACGCTGTATGTTGTAGTAACGTTAATTTTAAAAATGTAACACAGCGATTGCATTAAGAACTAATTTGTCTTTCATTTGCTGTCCAACCTGTATTTTTTAGTCAAGTTTTGGATTAGTTACTGATTAGAATAGGTGCCTCTCCAAAGATTTCTCCTGACATTTTCTTTGCTACTTTTCTCATTGTATAACCACGATTTGTGCCGCTAAATATGCACATTTTCGAACAAACTCTATATGCATTGTGTAATATGATGTTATAGGACTGTCATCTGAAGAATTCTGAGAAGGTTAGTGAAAAAATTAATATATTTTGGTGGTTTATACGTTATCGCTATTTTTGGCTTGAATCAATGCTGTTGTGATGTTTGCTATTGTGGTAAGCTAATATAACGCTATATTGTGTTTTTGCTGTAAAACACTTAGAAAATCTGAAATATTGGCTGGATTCACAAGATCTGTGTCTTTCATTTGCTGTATTGGACTTGTTAATGTCTGAAAGTTAAATATTTCTAAAAAATATATTTTGAATTTCGCACCCTGCACTTGGCCTGGCTGTTGTCATATTGTGCCCGACATCGGGCTTGCAGCCCAAAGAAGTTAAGAAATGGGTTTGCATGGCCGAGCAGCCGCACACAACCCTAAGATCACCATGCTCAATGGCAGGAGTCGACTGGAGCGGTGTGAAACTCACCGCAATTGGAGCAGTGGAAATGCGATCTCAGGAGTGATTTGTCACCATCTGGCAGTCCGACTGACGTATCTGGATATGGCAGATGCCAGGATAATGCGACCTGCCCGAATGCATAGTGCCAACTGTAAAGTTTGGTGGAGAAGGAATAATGGTCTGGTGCTGTTGTTCTTGGTTTGGGCACCTTAGTTCCAGTGAAGGCAAATCCTATTGCTACAATGACATTGTAGACGATTCTGTGCTTCCAATTTGTCGCATCAGTTTGGGGAAGGCCCTTTCCTGTTTCAGAATGACAATCCCCCCCGTGCAGGTTTATACAGAAATGGTTTGATGAGATTGGTGTGGAAGAACTTGACTGTCCTGCACAGAGCCCTGACCTCAACCCCATCGAATACTTTTGGGATGAATTGGAACGCCAACTGTGAGCCAGGCCTAATCGCCTAAAATCAGTGCCCGACCTCACTAAAGCTGTTGTAGCTGAATGGAAGCACATCCCCCACAGCAATGTTCTGACATCTAGTGCAAGGCCTTCCCGGAAGCCTTGAGGCAGTTTTACGGGGGGGGAACCAACTCCATGATTTTTGAATATGTTTGATGAGCAGGTGACCACATACTTTGTCATGTGGTTTGCGTTCTAGTTATAAATTAACTATTTAGCAAATTATAGGCTGAACATTTACTTACCCCACTAAAGTTATTCATTTCACTTCTTGGATGTCCTGTTCACAGAGGGCAATCATGTGAATCACCAATACATTCTAGCTAGCTAATACTGTACTGACCATGTTCAGGCAAGTTTCCTCCCTGCCTCCAAATATGGGCATGAACATGAAGTACCCTGAACATGAATAGATCAGTCTGGCCCTAAAAGATCAGATGGCATCAACATGTAACGAAACCAGGAGATATGAATCATCAAGTCATCCTACAGGTTCTAATACAACATTTACTCATGTAAAGATGAAGAGCATGTACTTTATTTTACAGGATGATATAATGCAAGAAGCAAGCAATGGAATGATTTAGTGAAATGTGAAGATGTAGACTCAGTAAAGGGGTCTTTCATCCCTCTGTGGCCTGGAACAATTCTTCAGCCTCAGAGTAGCATGGTTCTGATTGTGGACTCTGCTGAACTCCTGTATATATATATATATATATATTGGAATGACATTTCGATGTCGACGGAGGACCAAAGATGCCATAATTAAAATGAATATAGAGAAACCCACACAAAGGAAATACTGACAGATTTGATTCCACAGTCCAAGTCCTGCAGTCAGAGTTAGGATGTGAATATTTGTAAACTCTTTCAGTTGTGTTCCGTGGGTGTCACTGAGTAGGCTGATGCCCCATATCATGGACCCAAGATCCACAGGCATTAGGAAGGCCTTGCCTGTGCACGTGACTAAACCCCACAACCCCCTTCTTAGCTGTCAATCTTGCTGATTTCCACCAATCAGAGTTGATGTCAGAGTGATTAGAGGGACAATAGAGTGCTGAGTACCAGGCAGTTAGCAAGTGTGGTAGACTACTAATGACCATCACCAGCATCAGAGCTTGGAGAAGCCTAATTACTACATGGTCACGTGGAATTTGACTGCCTTCATGTCCTGTAACTGCCGGTGTGGTGGTAATACAGTCACCATAACAGTCCTACTCCTTCCTCCATTTCCCAGAAATGAACTGGTTCATATACATTGTTCAGCATATCACACCAACAATGAAGTAAGTAAAACAACAGTTTAATATCAGGATTTCTTCATGTATTTATTTGAATGGAATGTGAGTCAGTTCCTGTAGTACATTAAAGGCAACTGTCAGTCTTCTACATCTTACTTCCAACACCTTTCATCTACAATTAGAAAACAAAAAATACACATCAATAACCAGCTGCAAAGAAGTAACATTTAGTGAAAGAGTATGTATATACACACACCTTGGTGGAACAGTTGATAGCAATGCCTGGTGGAGTCTCAGTACACTGGATCTTCTGTCCAGTACTGGTCACACACCAACAGTAACCTACCAGAAAGACATGTTGCATATACAATATATACACATTGAATTGTCACATTCAACTGAATTGATTATTTTGTGCGTGCGTGTGCACCAGTGTTAACCTGTAGAGCCCCAACATTGCTCGGGGGTGTATTGTCCATTGTCATCACACGTGGGGACGTAGGCTCCAATTGAGCCATTTAAAGCGGCATGTCTAGCATCCTCACATGGGGTCTTGGGTCGTATCATAGCATCTGTACACAGGTAACATACATTGTAATGTGACCATAACATTGCAGGACAATATACATTTCTGGACATACATTCTGGAATCTTGGGGTGTGTCCCATATGGGCCTTATACAGAAGTAGTTTCCTGGCTAAATATTGAAGTTCTGCTACTTGTTTAAAAGGCCTGTGGAGTCAAATTCCAGTTTCTGTGTTTTGTAGAAGACCTGATGAAACTAAGACTGGAAATTGTATCAGTGTTATTTCCTGATAGTTGCTAGACAATCCAATCATACATCCAGTTGAATGATCAAACCGTTCATATCAGAATACCTCAGTCCAGCATCTAGACACCAATATACATCTCTGGAACTAGAGGAGTGGCAGGTAGCCTGCTGTTTGAGAGTTGGGCCAGCAGTTCAAATCAGTGAGCTGACAAGTTCATATATCTATCTATGTGCCCTTCTGCAAGGCACAACCTTCATTTCTCCAGTGTCAAGGTTGATAATGTCTGACCTCTCAGAGGGTGTTCCATGGAGAACTGGTTATGAATAGAAACGCATTTCCATTCACACCTGCATATTAATACCTACATGTGTGTGAAGTAGGACAGAGCAACACCAACAAATGTTTTTATTAAAATGTAGGTGAGTAGGTGTGAGGTATGTCACGCTTACCTCCCAGAGCAAAAGCTGTGCTGACAAGCAGAAGGATGGTCAATATCGCCATGGTGATCGTCTCCTGAGAGAGAAAGAGTGTAAGATTAGTTGAGCATTTTAAATCTGGAATGGCTGTGGGTACTAGAGGAGAGGTTAACTTCTTTGGGCTGCAAGCCCGAAGCCGGGCACAATATGACAACAGCCACTTCAAGTGCAGGGCGCGAAATTCAAAATATATTTTTTAGAAATATTTAACCTGATGAGGACAGAGGGCGCTGTTGTCACTTTGGGGGAAAAAACGTGCCCAATTTAAACGGCCTCGTACTCAATTCTTGCTCGTACAATATGCATATTATTATTACTATTGGATAGAAAACACTCTAGTTTCTAAAACCGTTTGAATTATATCTGTGAGTGAAACAGAACTAATTTGGCACAAACTTCCTGACCAGGAAGTGGAAAGTCTGAAATCGAGGCTCTCTTCTAAGTCCTGCCTATAAATGGGCATGATAGCTATTAGTATACATGCACGTCATACACCTTCCCCTGGATGTCAAGATGCAGTGAGAGAAGAAATGAGGTGATTATCTTGGTCTGAGATGGAATACGTCCTCTTGGAATGACGTGTCACCGATTTCATGTTTTCAGGAAGGCGCGAAGAGGACAGTGGGATTGCCTTCTGAATAGCTTTCGTTATAGGCGACTACTATCTCCGGCTTTGATTTTATTTGATACATGTGACAATATCATCGTAAAGTATGTTTTTTCAATATAGTTTTATTAGATTTTTGAAATTTATTCGGGACGTTAGGCGTGTTGCGTTGTGTGCCCTTTGTTCAGAATGGAGAGCTTCGCGCCACTTGGCCAGTGTGCTTGCTAGTTCAAGAGGGAAAAACGATGTTCTAAATCCAAACAACGACTGTTCTGGACAAAGGACCCCTTGTCCAACATTCTGATGGAAGATCACCAAAAGTAAGAAACATTTTATGATGCTTTTTCATATATCTGTCGAACTGTGTACTAGTAGTTTTGCGCCCAGGTTTTGGCCACTCTCTCGCTATAACATAAGCCTTATGTCGTAATGAAGATATTTTTAGAATTCTAACACTGCGATTGCATTAACAGAGATACTAGCTAGTGGAGGTGGTGATTCTGAACTGGAGGGATTAACAGAGATACTAGCTAGTGGAGGTGGTGATGCTGAACTGGAGGGATTAACAGAGATATTAGCTAGTGGAGGTGGTGATTCTGAACTGGAGGGATTAACTTCTTATGGCTGCAGTCCCGTTAACGGGATCGATATGACAACAGCCAGTCGAAGTGTCATATCGAATTTCTGTCTCCTTCGACCCCCCTTCACATTAGAGTCATCAGACTTAGTTCTATTGACTGTTTTCATCTAGTGGAAGACGTATGAAGTGCATGTATACTGATATATATCAAGGACATTTATACGCAGGGCCTAGAACAGAGCATCGATTTCAGATTTTCCACTTCCTGTCAGGAAGTTTGCTGCAAAATGAGTTCTGTTTTACTCACAGATATAATTCAAACGGTTTTAGAAACTAGAGAGTGTTTTCTATCCAATAGTAATAATAATATGCATATTGTACGAGCAAGTATTGAGTACGAGGCCGTTTGAAATGGGCACCTTTTATCCGGCTACTCAATACTGCCCCTGCAGCCCAAACAGGTTAACCTGTTAAGGCTAGGGGGTGCTGTTGTCACTATTTATGGAAATCGTGTAATTTTTGAAACGGCTTCCTACAAACTTCTTGATCGTACAATATGCATATTATCTAAGTGGAACAGAACTCATTCTACAGCAATTTCCCTGACATGGAGTCAGATTTCACACATTTTGGCCCCTGTTCTGGAGTCAGTTTTAAGGCCACTGTTATTCCTATTAGTATACGGACACTGCTTACGTCTTCCCCTGGATGCCTTTACGTGATGACGCTTTGAATGGTATCGATTGCCCAATCACAGCCACTATAAATGAAAAAATCCTGTAGGTAGGACCTCTTTTCTAGGTGCGTCATGCGCGCGGAGGATACCGACCTACTGTTTTTCCAAGCATTAGTGTAGCCTGTTATATTTCTCCGGTCATATTTTTACTCGTTATAGGAGTTAAAAACATCATAAGGTAGTTAATTTAAAGCGTTTTATAGCAATTTATATCCGTTTAGTGCGATTTTGGGACATTTATTTCTGAGCCACTGTGAATCTCTGGGCACCGTTCCAGTTCTTGCCGAACGCAATGTGCATTTCTGCATGGCAAGAGGACAGCTTTCGACCAAAAGACGATTAGACCCAAGAAAGGATTCTTTGCCCAAGATTCTGATGGAAGAACAGCTCAAAGTAGGAACAATTTATTATGATAAATCGTGTTTCTGTCGAAAAATGTTAGTGGCTTAGGACGCCATCTTTTTTGACGTAGCTTCGCTTGGCGCAAACTGTATTGAAAAGTAAGGATAATTTAAAAAATGTAATTCCGCGATTGTATTAAGAATTAAATTGTCTATCAATCGCTGTCCACCCTATATTTTTTAGTCACGTTTATGAGTATTTATGTATACGACTAGATCACTGTCTAATATGGCGCACGGCATTTTCTGACCAGCTCGGCTACTTTTCTCATTGTATAACCACGATTTTGGTGGCTAAATATCCACATTTTCGAACAAACTGTATATGTATGTTGTAATATGATGTTACAGGAGTGTCATCTGAAGAATTCTGAGAAGGTTAGTGAAAAAATTAATATCTTTTGGCGATGTTGACGTTAA
>NW_024058803.1:0-46779 GCF_016432855.1 Salvelinus namaycush
ACTTCTGACCCACTGAAATTGTGATATAGTGAATTGTAAGTGAAATAAACAATTGTTGGAAAAATTACTTGTCGTGCACAAATTAGATGTCCTAACTGACTTGCCAAAACTATAGTTTTTAAACAAGACATTTGTGGAGTGGTTGAAAAACCAGTTTTAATGACTCCAACCTAAGTGTATGTAAACTTCCTACTTCAACTGTACCTATCTGTCTTTCTCTGTCTGTCTCCCTGCCTGTCTGTCAGTCTGTCTGTACGTCTGTCTCTGTCTGCCTGTCTGGCTGTCTCTGTCTACCTGTCTGTATGACGTTTCAGGTAAGACCCAGATGCAGACAGTGTTGAAGTAACAACAGTTTATTAATCCAACAGGGGCAAAAGACAGGTCAAGGGCAGACAGAGGTCAGTAATCCAGATAGGTGGGGCAAAGGTACAGGATGGCAGGCAGGGTCAGGGTCAGGGCAAGCAGAATGGTCAACAACGCTAAAACTAGGAAACATGAACAATCAAGAGACCGGCGCAGAGGGAAAAACGCTGGTAGGCTTGACGAAACAAAACAAACTGGCAACAGACAAACAGAAAACACAGCTATAAATACACAGGGGATATTGGGGAAGATGGGCGACACCTGGAGGGGGGTGGAGACAATCATAAGGACAGGTGAAACAGATCAGGATGTAACAGTCTGTCTGTCTCTGTCTACCTGTCTGTCTGTCTGTCTGTCTGTCTGTCTGTCTGTCTGTCTGTCTGTCTGTCTGTCTGTCTGTCTGTCTGTCTGTCTGTCTGTCTCCCGCCCTGCCTGCCTGTGTGTCTGTCTGTCTGTCTCTGTCTCTGTCTCCATGTCTACCTGTCTGTCTACCTACAGTTGAAGTCAAAAGATTATATACACCTTAGCCAAATACCTTTAAACTCAGTTTTTCACATTTCCTGACATTTAATCCTAGTAAAAATTCAATGTCTTAGGTCAGTTAGGGCCTAGTTTTTGTGACTATTCTATTGGTCCATAATAACACAGGTAAACTCAATCAGGTGCAAAGAAGCATTTTATATTATTTCCAGGTAATAATTACATTTCCAGGTGTGGAATCTGCTGCCTGCTGTCTGAATGTTCTACACTACGCTGGTCTAGCAGTATATCTGGTATAAATATATCTATATATAGATACTATACTACACTGGTATAACAGTATATCTGGTATATATATATATCTATATATAGATACTGTACTATGCTGGTCTAGCAGTATATCTGGTATATGTATATCTATATATAGATACTATACTACGCTAGTATAACAGTATATCTGGTATATATATATCTATATATAGATACTATACTACGCTAGTATAACAGTATATCTGGTATATACATATATCTATATATAGATACTGTACTATGCTGGTCTAACAGTATATCTGGTATATATATATATCTATATATAGATACTGTACTATGCTGGTCTAGCAGTATATCTGGTATATATATATCTATATATAGATACTGTACTATGCTGGTCTAACAGTATATCTGGTATATATATATCTATATATAGATACTGTACTATGCTGGTCTAACAGTATATCTGGTATATGTATATCTATATATACTGTACTATGCTGGTCTAACAGTATATCTGGTATATATATATCTATATATAGATACTGTACTATGCTGGTCTAACAGTATATCTGGTATATATATATCTATATATAGATACTGTACTACACTGGTCTAACAGTATATCTGGTATATATATATCTATATATAGATACTATACTACACTGGTATAACAGTATATCTGGTATATGTATATCTATATGTAGATACTGTACTATGCTGGTCTAACATCAAATCTGGTATATATATATATCTATATATACTGTACTATGCTGGTCTAACAGTGTATCTGGTATATCTATATCTATATATAGATACTATACTACGCTGGTATAACAGTATATCTGGTATATATATATCTATAGATACTGTACTATGCTGGTCTAGCAGTATATCTGGTATATGTATATCTATATATAGATACTGTACTATGCTGGTCTAGCAGTATATCTGGTATATATATATATATATATATAGATACTGTACTATGCTGGTCTAACAATATATCTGGTATATATCTATATATAGACACTGTACTATGCTGGTCTAACAGTATATCTGGTATACAGTTGAAGTCGGAAGTTTACATAAACCTTAGCCAAATACATTTAACCTCTACTTCCACACAATCCCGGATCCGGGAGCACCCCCATCAGTAAAAAAGCTGACTAGCATAGCCTAGCATAGCGTCACAAGTAAATACTAGCATCTAAATATCATTAAATCACAAGTCCAAGACACCAGATGAAAGATACACATCTTGTGAATCCAGCCATCATTTCTGATTTTTAAAATGTTTTACAGGGAAGACACAATATGTAAATCTATTAGCTAACCACGTTAGCAAAAGACACCACTTTTTTTTCCACCATTTTTTTACTGCATCAGTAGCTATCACAAATTCGACCAAATAAAGATATAAATAGCCACTAACCAAGAAACAACTTCATCAGATGACAGTCCGATAACATATTTATTGTATAGCATATGTTTTGTTAGAGAAATGTGCATATTTCAGGTATAAATCATAGTTTACCATTGCAGCCACCATCACAACTCTCACCAAAGCAACTAGAATAACTACAGAGAGCAACGTGAATTACCTAAATACTCATCATAAAACATTTCTGAAAAATACACAGCGTACAGCAAATGAAAGACAAACATCTTGTGAATCCAGCCAATATTTCAATTTTTTTAAGTGTTTTACAGCGAAAACACAATATAGCATTATATTAGCTTACCACAATAGCCAGAAACACAACACAATTTACCAGCAGGTTAGCGATCGTAACAAGCAAGCAAAAGATATATAATTTGACTAACCTTCATAAACTTCTTCAGATGACAGTCCTGTAACATCATATTACACAATGCATATAGGGTTTGTTCGTAAATGTGCATATGTAGCGGCACAAATCGTGGTTATACAATGTGAGTAGTGGCCAAAACTTCAAGCAATCTGTCCGGCGCCATCTTGGAGAGGCACCTAATCTAATCGAAAACTATTCATAAACTTGACTAAAAAATACAGGTTGGACAGCAAATGAAAGATACATTAGTTCTTAATGCAACCGCTGTGTTAGATTTTTAAAATTAACGTTACTGCGCAATACAGCGTGCGCTAAAGCGAGACCGCACCGAAATTCATGGCGCAATTATTGTTTAACATTTGTCAACATAAATACGAATTAACAGCATAAAGACTTCTTACTATTTGACGAGCTTCCATCAGAATCTTGGGCAAGGTGTCCTTTCTCCAGAACAATCGTCTTTTGGTTGAAAGATGTCCTCTTCTCCTGTAGAAATAGCAGCTAACGTGTGCTATGTGCAGGAGAGGTGTCCAACTCGTGAAAGCGCGTGACAAAGAATTCCAGAAAATCGCAATAAACTGATATAAACTGCTATAAGTCGGTTTAAATTAACTACCTTATGATGTCTTTAACACCTATAACGAATAAAAACATGACCGGATATATCTAAAGGCCTTTAACCGGAGCGTTCTAGAGCCACAGCCAGAGTTCCTTCCTGCGTCAGAGCGAAGTGAAAAATGGCCGGACACTTTGTTCCGAGGTCTTTTATAAGCTCTCAGTTCTGCCTAGCAACCCCATTTCAACTCTCACTATTCGCTGACACCCAGGGGAAGACGTATGCAGTGCATCTCAACCAATAGAAGACAGGCAGATTTATAAACAGATCTCAGAACAGCAAGAAGATTTCTGCATTCTCACATCCTCATAGGAAAAATGCTCTAACTCGAGTTCTGTTTCACTCACAAACATAATTCAAACGGTTTTAGAAACTAGAGAGTGTTTTCTATCCAATAGTAATAATAATATGCATATTGTACGAGCAAGAATTGAGTACGAGGCAGTTTAATTTGGGAACGAAATTATTACAAAGTCCAAACAGCACCCCCTATTGATTAAACTCACATTTCCTGACATTTAATCCTAGTAAACATTCCCTGTCTTAGGTCAGTTAGGATCCCCGCTTTATTTTAAGATTGTGAAATGTCAGAATAATAGTAGAGAGAATTATTTATTTCAGCTTTTATTTCTTTCATCACATTCCCAGTGGGTCAGAAGTTTACATACACTCAATTAGTATTTGGTAGCATTGCCTTTAAATTGTTTAACTTGGGTCAAACGTTTCGGGTAGCCTTCCACAAGCTTCCCACAATAAGTTGGGGGAATTTTGGCCCATTCCTCCTGACAGAGCTGGTGTAACTGAGTCAGGTTTGTAGGCCTCCTTGCTCACACACGCTTTTTCAGTTCTTCCCGAACATTTTCTATAGGATTGAGGTCAGGGCTTTGTGATGGCCACTCCAATACCTTGACTTTGTTGTTCTTTAACCTCTTTAGGGTATGTGAGACGATAGCGTCCCACCTCTTCAACAGCCAGTGAAAGTGCAGGGCGCCAAATTCAAAACAACAGAAATCCCATTAAAATTCCTCAAACATCAATGTATTTTACACCATTTTAAAGATACACTTGTAGTAAATCCAGCGACAGTGTCCGATTTCAAAAAGGCTTTACGACGAAAGCAAACCAAACAATTATGCTAGGTGAGTGCCTATTCACAGAATAACACAGCCATTTTTCCAGCCAAAGAGAGGATTCACAAAAAGCAGAAATATAGATAAAATGAATCACTAACCTTTGATGATCTTCATCAGATGACACTCATAGGACTTCATGTTACACAATACATGTATGTTTTGTTCGGTAAAGTTCATATTTATATCCAAAAATCTGAGTTTACATTGGCACCTTACGTTCAGAAGTCACAAAACATCCTTTGATTTTGCAGAGAGCCACATCAATTTACAGGAATACTCATAATAAACATTGCTAAAAGATACAACTGTATTGCATGGAATTTTAGATACACTTCTCCTTAATGCAACCGCTGTGTCAGATTTCAAAAAATCTTTACGAAAAAAGCAAACCATGCAATAATCTGAGTCAGCGCTCAGAGCCCAATCAAGACACAAATATAGCCGCCATATTATGCAGTCAACAGACGTCAGAAGTAACATTATAAACATTCACTTACCTTTGATGATCTTCATCAGAATGCACTCCCAGGAAACCCAGTTCCACAATAAATGTTTGTTTTGTTCGATAACGTCCATCATGTATATCCAAATTCCTCCTTGTTGTTCTAGCGTTCAATACACTTTCCAAACTCACGAAGCGCGGGCAAGTCCAGCAGAAAGTACGGACGAAAAGTTTAAAAAGGTATATTACAGTCCGTAAAAACATGACAAACGAAGTATTGAATCAATCTTTAGGATGTTTTTAACATAATTCTTCAATAATGTTTCAACCGGAGTATTCCTGTGTCTTCAGAATTGCGATGGAACAGAGCTCGCTCTCACGTGAACGCGCATGGTCAGAGCATGGTCACTTCATGGCAGACCTGACTCGTTCCTCTCTCCTTCGGCCCACAGTAGAAGCATCAGACAAGGTTCTAACGACTGTTGACATCTAGTGGAAGCCTTAGGAAGTGCAACATTACCAATATCCCACTGTATCTTCAATAGGAGCTGAGTTGAAAATCGACCAACCTCAGATTTCCCACTTTCTGGTTGGAAATTGGAAATTGATCCCAATTTGTAAATTGATCCCAAGGATGAACCAGACTTGTGGAGGTCTACAATTGTTTTTCTGAGGTCTTGGCTGAGAGGCACTGAGTTTGAAGGTAGGCCTTGAAATTCATCCAATTGACTCAAATTATGTCAATTAGCCTATCAGAAGCTTCTAAAGCCATGACATTATTTTCTGGAATTTTCCAAGCTGTTTAAAGGCACAGTCAACGTAGTGTATGTAAACTTCTGACCCACTGAAATTGTGATATAGTGAATTGTAAGTGAAATAAACAATTGTTGGAAAAATTACTTGTCGTGCACAAATTAGATGTCCTAACTGACTTGCCAAAACTATAGTTTTTAAACAAGACATTTGTGGAGTGGTTGAAAAACCAGTTTTAATGACTCCAACCTAAGTGTATGTAAACTTCCTACTTCAACTGTACCTATCTGTCTTTCTCTGTCTGTCTCCCTGCCTGTCTGTCAGTCTGTCTGTACGTCTGTCTCTGTCTACCTGTCTGCCTGTCTGGCTGTCTCTGTCTACCTGTCTGCCTGTCTGGCTGTCTCTGTCTACCTGTCTGTATGACGTTTCAGGTAAGACCCAGATGCAGACAGTGTTGAAGTAACAACAGTTTATTAATCCAACAGGGGCAAAAGACAGGTCAAGGGCAGACAGAGGTCAGTAATCCAGATAGGTGGGGCAAAGGTACAGGATGGCAGGCAGGGTCAGGGTCAGGGCAAGCAGAATGGTCAACAACGCTAAAACTAGGAAACATGAACAATCAAGAGACCGGAGCAGAGGGAAAAACGCTGGTAGGCTTGACGAAACAAAACAAACTGGCAACAGACAAACAGAAAACACAGCTATAAATACACAGGGGATATTGGGGAAGATGGGCGACACCTGGAGGGGGGTGGAGACAATCATAAGGACAGGTGAAACAGATCAGGATGTAACAGTCTGTCTGTCTCTGTCTACCTGTCTGTCTGTCTGTCTGTCTGTCTGTCTGTCTGTCTGTCTGTCTGTCTGTCTGTCTGTCTCCCTGCTTGCCTGCCTGTCTGAATGTCTATCTCTGTCTACCTGTCTGTCTACCTGTGATAATGATATGAATTGTTCAGTTTAGGATTAGGGTAGGGTGATGGTGATATGGATGGTTAGGATTAGGGTAGGGTATTGATGATATGGATGGTTAGGATTAGGGTAGGGTGGTGATGAAATGGATGGTTAGGATTAGGGTAGAATGATGATATGGATGGTTAGGATTAGGGTAGGGTGGTGATGATATGGATGGTTAGGATTAGGGTAGGGTGGTGATGATATGGATGGTTAGGATTAGGGTAGGGTGATGATGATATGGATGGTTAGGATTAGGGTAGGGTGATGATGATATGGATGGTTAGGATTAGGGTAGGGTGGTGATGACATGGATGGTTAGGATTAGGGTAGGGTGATGACATGGATGGTTAGGATTAGGGTAGGGTGATGATATGGATGGTTAGGATTAGGGTAGAATGATGATATGGATGGTTAGGATTAGGGTAGGCTGATTATGATATGGATGGTTAGGATTAGGGTAGAATGATGATATGGATGGTTAGGATTAGGGTAGGGTGATGATGATATGGATGGTTAGAATTAGGGTAGAATGATGATATGGATGGTTAGGATTAGGGTAGGGTGGTGATGATATGAATGGTTAGGATTAGGGTAGGGTGGTGATGATATGGATGGTTAGGATTAGGGTAGAATGATGATATGGATGGTTAGGATTAGGGTAGGCTGATTATGATATGGATGGTTAGGATTAGGGTAGAATGATGATATGGATGGTTAGGATTAGGGTAGGGTGGTGATGATATGGATGGTTAGGATTAGGGTAGAATGATGATATGGATGGTTAGGATTAGGGTAGGCTGATTATGATATGGATGGTTAGGATTAGGGTAGAATGATGATATGGATGGTTAGGATTAGGGTAGGCTGATTATGATATGGATGGTTAGGATTAGGGTAGGGTGGTGAAGATATGGATGGTTAGGATTAGGGTAGGGTGGTGATGATATGGATGGTTCAGGTTAGGATTAGGGTAGGGTGGTGATGATATGGATGGTTAGGATTAGGGTAGAATGATGATATGGATGGTTAGGATTAGGGTAGGGTGATGAAGCTATGGATGGTTAGGATTAGGGTAGGGTGATGATGATATGGATGGTTCAAGTTAGGATTAGGGTAGAATGATGATATGGATGGTTAGGATTAGGGTAGGGTGGTGATGATATGGATGGTTCAGTATGAACCACATATCTCAGGTGTAGTATGAACCACATATCTCAGGTGTAGTATGAACCACACTTCTCAGGTGTAGTATGAACCACACATCTCAGGTGTAGTATGAACCACACATCTCAGGTGTAGTATGAACCACACATCTCAGGTGTAGTATGAACCACACATCTCAGGTGTAGTATGAACCACACATCTCAGGTGTAGTATGAACCACACATCTCAGGTGTAGTATGAACCACACATCTCAGGTGTAGTATGAACCACACATCTCAGGTGTAGTATGAACCACACATCTCAGGTGTAGTATGAACCACACATCTCAGGTGTAGTATGAACCACACATCTCAGGTGTAGTATGAACCACACTTCTCAGGTGTAGTATGAACCACACATCTCTGGTGTAGTATGAACCACATACAACAAAACGAACGTGAACACTATAAACAATGAGTGCAGACATGCAACTAACCATAGACAATAACCCACAAACCAAACTGGAAAATGGCTACCTAAATAGGATCCCCAATCAGAGACAACGATAAACAGCTGCCTCTGATTGGGAACCAATCTAGGCCACCATAGACCTACATAATGCCTACCCTACACACACACACCTAGACATACAAAAAACCCTAGACAAGACAAAAACACACATACCACACTCGTCACACCCTGACCTAACCAAAATAATAAAGAAAACAAAGAATACTAAGGTCAGGGCGTGATATTTGCACCCGTAGTCCCAGGGTAGGTAAGGGCAAATACACAGCCACGATGGAAATACAAATACTCACAAAAACAATACAAAATACCAATACATTACATCCAATACAACATGATTATAACAACAACAACATATTCATAATAAAAACACTATAATCAGCTGCCGTCTTACATACGAGGAACCACAGATAACTCATGTGTACAGGTTTGGATAGATTTCAGCCATGTTTTCAATTCAAATGTAAAAGTGCAGTAACCAGTGCAGTTTCTCAAGTCCATGGACAGTGTATTGCAGAATATTGTAGCACTTAATGAGAGGGTTGATTGCCCGAGTTAACTGTGTGGATAAGGGACAACTCAATCCCCTCTAGTTACTGCCCTTGTTATCCTGGAGGGGCTTTGCTTAAGCAGGATATGTCGGCGTAGGGGTGGAGGAGCAAGACCATGCAGGATCTTAAAGACAAGGCTTGCATCTACATACTGCTTAAAGCTGTCCAAACGGAATAAATTATGTTTGTGAATGACGTGACAATGGTGGTAACTTTTTTAAAATCTTAAATGTTTGTGGCGTGATTCAATTGGTTTTCTAAAAAAGTAGCTTCTGCTTGTTACCAGCATATGTGTCAATGTCTCCGACAGGAGAAGATCATAGCATGCAGGAGGCAGGCCTCCAGAGGAAGGAAAACCTAAACCTAAAATTGGATAATCCAAACTTGACCATCTTCTTCACTTGTTTCTTCAATGTTGGGAGTCCAAAATGATGCCGAGATACTTGAAGTTAGACACAACTTGAAGTTTCTCCAAATTGACAACATCAGTTTGTTGAGAAGAATCAACGGATTTCTTAGAGAAGTACATACAAACAAGTCTTGTGAATATTTAAATACAGGCAAGAATCAGCCAACCATATAGAGACGTGGACCTTAGATACAGTTACCTCCTTAACAATATGTTGTCTGTTTTTAGGACTGTATCGTCCACATACATCTGCATGTCAACTTGTGGGCAAGTAAGTAGGAGATCATTTATATTGATGGTAAACAGAAGGGGGGCTAATATTGACCCTTGTGGGACCCCAATGTTGTAGTAGAGCAGTGGAGGCTGCTGGGAAGAACAGCTCATAATAATGGCCGGAACAGAGAAAATGGAATGGCTTCAAACACCTGCTAACCATGTGTTTGATGTATTTGATACCATTCCAATGATTCCACTCCAGGCCCGAACTCCCCAATTAAGGTGCCAGAGAGAGTCCGACTGATTGTCCCCCAGACGAACACTTTGGCTTCTGTTTGTCAGATAGGAATACATTCAACTAATGACTTCCGTGGACACATTAAGGGAGGATTGTTTGGATAAGAGGACCTCGTGATTCACAGTATCAAAGGCCTTGTTAAGATCCAAAAAGACTGAGCCGACTTCGCCACCGATGTCCAGTTTAGATTGAATGCAGAAAATAGCTATTTGCTGTTTTGGTTGAATGGTTCTGAATCCAAATTGCAGTTGCCCTGGTTGAGGTGATCAGTCAGCTGATCAGCCACCCATTTCTCATCTCACACCCTGACAGAGTCAACAAATACATTGTTAAAGGTTTTGGATATCAAATTACAGTATTGAGTTAGAATCCCATGAACCTTTAATTCAGGATGTTTTGAGGCCTTTTCAGAATCCCATTAACCTTTAATTCAGGATGTTTTGAGGCCTTTTCAGAATCCCATTAACCTTTAATTCAGGATGTTTTGAGGCCTTTTCAGAATCCCATTAACCTTTAATTCAGGATGTTTTGAGGCCTTTTCAGCTCCTCTCCCAGTTAGTGGAGGTTTTCCCAAATCACCATTCCTTTCGCTTCACTGATCAATCTGAGGAAGAACTTTGCTTTTTCTCAGTGATATAAATAGACATCTGTCATCATTCTGACCAGACTTCAGTGCTTTATTCAAGGACAGATCCCGTTCTCTCATCTGCCCCCAGAGGTCCTCGTTGAGCCATGGTGGAGAGTTCTTAAATCTTGGCTTACGTTAGAATTTCCTGGGAAAAAATAGGTTTGACTTTGTCAATAGCTGACAGAAATGTTCTGTATCCAAACTGGGGCTTCATAACAGATCAGACCAGTCAATTTGATTTATAGCTGCATCGTAGTTACTCTGCTCACTTTTCTGGATTTTTTTATTGTACATTAATTGCACATTAATATGGTTCTTAAATCTCTTTTTGGTGATCTTTCTAGCCACCAACGTAACATTGTGGTCAGATATGCCAGTTAGTAAATGAAGTGACTTAGTTATTTAATCAGGTCTGTTAGTTAACACCAGATCAATTTAAGTCTAGGATGTCTGTGTTACTCTGGTTGGTCCTTGTATTATTTGAGTCAGGTTGAAATGGTCTATGATCTCTTTGAGTTTTATTCCTGCAAGTTTTATTTTCCCAGTTTATATTGAAATCGCCCATGAGGATGATCTCCTTTTTATGATCACAGTCTTTAAGCATGGCATTTAGATGGTCATAAAATGAGGTATCAGATGTCGGTGGTCGATATAATCCAATAATAGTGAGAAACATATGAGGGGATAGGAAGACATTCAGACACATTCATTCAAGGTCATTGGCATGTTTCCATTCGATACGATTGCATTTAATGTTATCGTTCATGTACATACACAATCCACCCCTCTGCTCTCTCCCCTGTCCCTCCTGAATATGGAATATCCAGGGACATTAAAGGCAGAAATAGGAGAATATTTCTTCAGCCATGTCTCAGAAAAAAGGATAAGAGATTAGAGTCAGTCAATAAATGTTCGACCTGTTCACTCTTAAAAATAATGCTTTGAATATTCAGATGACCTCAAAATATTCCTGGAGGCACGAGGGTCCCAGAGCACTTTAGCCTGATTAACAGTTTGAAAAAGGTTCATGGTACAATGTTTTCTAATCGCTGGGTTAAGGGAACTGAGTTTATCTCTCGAAGGCGAGTTTTGTTTGGGACATGTATCAAGGTTTTGCATTAAAGTGAGATTATCTGCAGATTGCTCATTCTCTTGAAAAAGCCATGTTAGCGACAGACGGATGCTAACAGACAGATGCAAACATAAACAGAATGTCTTTCTATGATCCAGATAATATAGGCTATTCAAATATAGATTATTTAAATCATTCATGTTCCACCATTCGTCAATGGTTTCGGTCTGGATGGCTCATTAGGGGGACGTTTCTCCACTTCTCCCTGAATTAAATCCTCCATATCAGCCTTCTTTTTTGCAGGTGTCCTAACTCCAGACTCTAATGGGGAGCTTGGTATCCTGGGCCGCTTGGGAGCTTGGTAACCTGGGCCGCTTGGGAGCTTGGTAACCTGGGCCGCTTGGGAGCTTGGTAACCTGGGCCGCTTGGGAGCTTGGTAACCTGGGCCGCTTGGGAGCTTGGTAACCTGGGCCGCTTGGGTGTTTGACTCTAATGGGGAGCTTGGTAACCTGGGCCGCTTGGGTGTTTGACTCTAATGGGGAGCTTGGTACTCTGGGCCGCTTGGGTGTTTGACTCTAATGGGGAGCTTGGTAACCTGGGCCTCTTGGGTGTTTGACTCTAATGGGGAGCTTGGTAACCTGGGCCGCTTGGGTGTTTGACTCTAATGGGGAGCTTGGTACCCTGGGCCGCTTGGGTGTTTGACTCTAATGGGAAGCTTGGTACTCTGGGCCTCTTGGGTGTTTGACTCTAATGGGGAGCTTGGTACTCTGGGCCGCTTGGTTGTTTGACTCTAATGGGGAGCTTGGTACTCTGGGACGCTTGGGTGTTTGACTCTAATGGGGAGCTTGGTACTCTGGGCCTCTTGGTTGTTTGACTCTAATGGGGAGCTTGGTACTCTGGGACGCTTGGGTGTTTGACTCTAATGGGGAGCTTGGTACTCTGGGCCTCTTGGGTGTTTGACTCTAATGGGGAGCTTGGTACTCTGGGACGCTTGGGTGTTTGACTCTAATGGGGAGCTTGGTACTCTGGGCCTCTTGGGTGTTTGACTCTAATGGGGAGCTTGGTACTCTGGGACGCTTGGGTGTTTGACTCTAATGGGGAGCTTGGTACTCTGGGCCTCTTGGGTGTTTGACTCTAATGGGGAGCTTGGTACTCTGGGCCGCTTGGGTGTTTGACTCTAATGGGGAGCTTGGTAACCTGGGCCGCTTTGGTGTTTGACTCTAATGGGGAGCTTGGTACTCTGGGCCGCTGGGTGTTTGACTCTAATGGGGAGCTTGGTACTCTGGGCCGCTTGGGTGTTTGACTCTAATGGGGAGCTTGGTACTCTGGGCCGCTTGGGTGTTTGACTCTAATGGGGAGCTTGGTACTCTGGGCCGCTTGTGTGTTTGACCCTAATGGGGAGCTTGGTACTCTGGGCCGCTTGGGTGTTTGACTCTAATGGGGAGCTTGGTACTCTGGGCCGCTTGGGTGTTTGACTCTAATGGGGAGCTTGGTAACCTGGGCCGCTTGGGTGTTTGACTCTAATGGGGAGCTTGGTACCCTGGGCCTCTTGGGTGTTTGACTCTAATGGGGAGCTTGGTAACCTGGAGCTTGGTAACCAATTAATCCCTTACCTTTGATGATCTTCATATGGTTGCACTCAGCAGACATTCATTTACTCAATAAATGTTCCTTTTGTTCGATAAAGTCTCTTTATATCCAAAAACCTCAGTTTTGTTCGCATTGTCTTCAGTAATCCACAGGCTCAAAACGCAGTCAAAACAGGCAGACAAAAAAATCGAAATTGTATCCGTAAAGTTCATAGAAACATGTCAAACGATGTTTATATTCAATCCTCAGGTTGTTTTTAGCCTAAATAATCGATAATATTTCAACCGGACAATAACGTCGTCAATTTAAAATGTAAACAAGAAACGCACTCTCTCGGTCTTGCGCAGGAAAAAGCTCTGTGACACTTTAGGGTCCACTCATTCAGACTGCTCTTACTTCTTCATTTTTCAGAGTACAAGCCTGAAACAATTTCTAAAGACTGTTGACATCTAGTGGAAGGCATAGAAACTGCAATTTGAGTCCTAAGTCAATGGATACTGTATTGGCATTGAATAGAAAAATACAAAACCCCCCAAAAAACTACTTCCTGAATGGATTTTTCTCAGGTTTTCGCCTGCCAATCAGTTCTGTTATACTCACAGACACTATTTTAACAGTTTTGGAAACTTTAGAGTGTTTTCTATCCAAATCTACCAGTTATATGCATATCATATCTTCTGGGCCCGAGAAGCAGGCAGTTTAATTTGGGCATGCATTTCATCCAAAATTCCGAATGCTGCCCCCTACCCTAGTGAAGTTAAATGTAAGAAGTTTGGAACCACCAAGACTCTTCCTAGAGCTGGCCGCCCGGCCAAACTGAGTAATCGGGGGAGAAGGGCCTTGGTCAGGAAGGTGATCAAGAACCCGAGTTCCTCTGTGGAGATGGGAGAACCTTCGGAGAACAACCTTCCAGTAAGACACAATCTCTGCAGCAGTCCACCAATCAGGCCTTTACGATAGAGTGGCCAGACGGAAGCCACTCATCAGTAAAAAGTACATGACAGCCCGCTAGGAGTTAGCTAAAAGACACCTCAAGGACTCAGACCATGAGAAACAAGCGTCACGTCTGAAGGAATCCTGGCACCATCCCTACGGTGAAGCACGGTGGTGGCAGCATCATGCTTTGGGGATGTTTTTCATCGGTATGGACTGGGAGACTAGTCAGGATTGAGGGAAAGATGAACGGAGCAAAGTACAGAGAGATCCTTGCTGAAAACCTGCCCCACAGCGCTCAGGACCTCAGACTGGGGCAAAGGTTCATCTTCCAAAAGGACAACGACACTAAGCACACAGCCAAGACAACTCATGAGTGGCTTCAGGACAAGTCTTTGAATGTCCTTGAGTGGCCCAGCCACTTGATCCCGGTCGTACCTCTCTGAAGAGACCTGAAAATAGCTGTGCAGCAATGCTCCCCATCCAACCTGACAGAGCTTGAGAGGATCTTTAGGGAAGAATGGGAGAAACTCCCCAAATCCAGGTGTGCTAAGCTTGTAGTGTCATACCCAAGAAGACTCGAGGCTGTAATCGCTGACAAAGGTGCTTCAACAAAGTACTGAGTAAAGGGTCTGAATACTTATGGAAATGTGATATTTCAGTTTTGAGTTTTTTATACATTTGCAAACATTTCAAAAAACATGTTTTGCTTTGTCATTATGGGGTATTGTGTGTAGATTGATGATGTGGGGAAAAAATGTCATCCATTTTAGAATAAGGCTGTAACGTAACAAAATGTGGAAAAAGTCAACGGGTCTGAATACTTTCCGAATGCACTGTATGTAGATTCTGAATTGGAGACCCCCAAAAAAGTGATCCAAATTGATTGGATCTTCTTCAAACTTGGAGACGAAATTCTATTGAGCCTGAAAAAGCTAGGGGCGTCAGGTAGGCTAGAGGTTAAGAGTGTTGGGCCAGTAACCGGGGCGTCAGGTAGCCTAGAGGTTAAGAGTGTTGGGCCAGTAACCGGGGCGTCAGGTAGCCTAGAGGTTAAGAGTGTTGGGCCAGTAACCGGGGCGTCAGGTAGCCTAGAGGTTAAGAGTGTTGGGCCAGTAACCGGGGCGTCAGGTAGCCTAGAGGTTAAGAGTGTTGGGCCAGTAACCGGGGCGTCAGGTAGCCTAGAGGTTAAGAGTGTTGGGCCAGTAACCGGGGCGTCAGGTAGCCTAGAGGTTAAGAGTGTTGGGCCAGTAACCGGGGCGTCAGGTAGCCTAGAGGTTAAGAGTGTTGGGCCAGTAACCGGGGCGTCAGGTAGCCTAGAGGTTAAGAGTGTTGGGCCAGTAACCGAAAGGTCGCTTGTTTGAATCCTAAACCGACTAGGTGAACAATCTGTTGATGTGCCTTTGAGCAAGGCTCCTAACCCTAATTGCTCCTGTAAGTTGCTCTGGATAAGACCGTCTGTTAAATGTAAAAAATAAAATAAATAATACCCCCAAGCTGCTCCAAGACCTCTCCTTCACGGTTATCTCCGCCCTCCAGACGTTCCTTGGGACAGCAAAGTTCGAGCCTGGGTGAATTTCAATCTGCAAACCGCTGTGCTCCTGCGCCTCCTGCTGGTGGCAACAAGCTTAAGGAATTCCCAATGGGAATCATTGGAGGATTCAGCCCAAAATAATAGTGGATTAATACCAGTCAATGGTGGTAACAATACCATGTAAACCATGTTTTATAAATACCATGTTATTCAACAACCTTATGGGCACAACTATAATATAGAAAATAAACATTCATACTTTGGTTTCTGTGCGTTTTCAAAATGTGTCCATCACAAATTATGAACCTACAATAACATAGACTATCTCAAAATAATACGGTAAGTATCATCTACTGTAGATACAACCATAGGTAGCCACAAGGTTGTCTAAATGCAATTAGAAAATAATTCATCCCTACATGTTTTGTTTTTAAATATATGCCATATAAAAAAAAAAAGATTTGGAGTACGTTTTGCATGATGAAAACACATATCCATATTATTAGTTTTACGTCTGGGGTTGAGAGATTTATATATGTTATTGAAATATAAGATCACATATTATTAGTTTTAAGTATGGGGTTGAGAGATTTATATATGTTATTGAAATATAAGATCACATATTATTAGTTTTAAGTATGGGGTTGAGAGATTTATATATGTTATTGAAATATAAGATCACATATTATTAGTTTTAAGTATGGGGTTGAGAGATTTATATATGTTATTGAAATATAAGATCACATATTATTAGTTTTAAGTATGGGGTTGAGAGATTTATATATGTTATTGAAATATAAGATCACATATTATTAGTTTTATGGGGTTGAGAGATTTATATATGTTATTGAAATATAAGATCACATATTATTGGTTTTAAGTATGGGGTTGAGAGATTTATATATGTTATTGAAATATAAGATCACATACTTTTTAAATGTATGTCAGGTTTATATATGGGTTTTAAATATATGATCGCATATTTTTATATGCGATCATATAAATATATGATATTTTAAACGATATGTCACGTTGATATATAAGGCCATGTATTACTTTTCCTTATGGGAGAGAAAGAAAGAGCCTCTCCAGGTTCCCAGTGGTGTGCTGTTCTCTAACACGCACTGTATTTGGGTCTCATCTTGGCCCACTTATAGCCCTGAGGCAGCTGAGACAATGAGAGAGGGAGGAGTCTCAGCCCTGAGGCACCTGGGCCAATGAGAAGGGGAGGAGTCTCAGCCCTGAGGCACCTGGGCCAATGAGAGGGGGAGGAGTCTCAGCACTGAGGCACCTGGGCCAATGAGAGGGGGAGGAGTCTCAGCCCTGAGGCACCTGGGACAATGAGAGGGGGAGGAGTCTCAGCCCTGAGGCACCTGGGACAATGAGAGGGGGAGGAGTCTCAGCCCTGAGGCACCTGGGCCAATGAGAGGGGGAGGAGTCTCAGCCCTGAGGAACCTGGGCCAATGAGAGGGGGAGGAGTCTCAGCCCTGAGGCACCTGGGACAATGAGAGGGGGAGGAGTCTCAGTCCTGAGGCACCTGGGACAATGAGAGAGGGAGGAGTCTCAGCCCTGAGGCACCTGGGACAATGAGAGGGGGAGGAGTCTCAGCCCTGAGGCACCTGGGACAATGAGAGGGGGAGGAGTCTCATCCCTGAGGCACCTGGGACAATGAGAGGGGGAGGAGTCTCATCCCTGAGGCACCTGGGACAATGAGAGGGGGAGGAGTCTCAGCCCTGAGGCACCTGGGACAATGAGAGGGGGAGGAGTCTCATCCCTGAGGCACCTGGGACAATGAGAGGGGGAGGAGTCTCAGCCCTGAGGCACCTGGGGACAGTGAGAGGGGGAGGAGTCTCAGCCCTGAGGCACCGGGACAGTGAGAGGGGGAGGAGTCTCAGACCAGGAAGAGAGCTCTGCCCTCTAGGAGAGATCTGGCAGAACAGTGTTACGTTATGATCTCTTGGCTTCTTCCCAAAGTGACCCCCTATATCCACTTCATTTGTTCCTAGGCCGCCATTGAAAATAAGAATTTGTTCCTAACTGACTTGCCTAGTTAAATAAAGGCAACTGACTAAGTCTGACTTAGGTTTTCAAGCTTCAAGTCACATCTCCATCTTAACCAAAAATCTAAGTTAAAGAAAAGGACTAAATCAAGTGAAACTTTAAATGCGCTTTAAATACAGTTTGATTTGATTCAGTACCTATTTTTTTACTTAGATTGTTGGTTGAAATTGAGACCTGAATCCAACAGATTCAATACTAACTTGAAGCTTGAAACCCTAAGCCTATAGGTAATGTCTATTTTTAGTTGAATCCTGGGTTGAGTTGAAACATTAGCTGTTGATGGCTTCCCTAATGCTTTATAGGCCTTAATAGTATCATTGATCATATTTGACTTATTGATAATGGTCTCATTTCATTGGCTCTGTTGAACCTACCCTTTGGATGACTTTACTGGCAACAGTGAATCTATATAGTTATTAAGAGATCTCTCAATAATTCTCACGATAATACACCGGTAGTAGTCAGTGACCGATGTCAAAGCTAAGCTAGGTATGGTTAAAACCCTGCATGCTAAGACCAAAGGGATAGCTGTAGATACATCTACTCTCCAGTAGGAGGTGCTGTAGATAAATCTACTCTCCAGTAGGAGGTGCTGTAGATAAATCTACTCTCCAGTAGGAGGTGCTGTAGATAAATCTACTCTCCAGTAGGAGGTGCTGTAGATACATCTACTCTCCAGTAGGAGGTGCTGTAGATAGATCAACTCTCCAGTAGGAGGTGCTGTAGACAGACCAACTCTCCAGTAGGAGGTGCTGTAGACAGATCAACTCTCCAGTAGGAGGTGCTGTAGATACATCATCTCTCCAGTAGGAGGTGCTGTAGATACATCATCTCTCCAGTAGGAGGTGCTGTAGATACATCATCTCTCCAGTAGGAGGTGCTGTAGATAAATCTACTCTCCAGTAGGAGGTGCTGTAGGTACATCTACTCTCCAGTAGGAGGTGCTGTAGGTACATCTACTCTCCAGTAGGAGGTGCTGTAGATACATCTACTCTCCAGTAGGAGGTGCTGTAGATAAATCTACTCTCCAGTAGGAGGTGCTGTAGATAAATCTACTCTCCAGTAGGAGGTGCTGTAGGTACATCTACTCTCCAGTAGGAGGTGCTGTAGGTACATCTACTCTCCAGTAGGAGGTGCTGTAGATACATCTACTCTCCAGTAGGAGGTGCTGTAGATACATCTACTCTCCAGTAGGAGGTGCTGTAGATACATCAACTCTCCAGTAGGAGGTGCTGTAGATAAATCAACTCTCCAGTAGGAGGTGCTGTAGACAGATCAACTCTCCAGTAGGAGGTGCTGTAGACAGACCAACTCTCCAGTAGGAGGTGCTGTAGATAAATCTACTCTCCAGTAGGAGGTGCTGTAGATACATCTACTCTCCAGTAGGAGGTGCTGTAGGTACATCTACTCTCCAGTAGGAGGTGCTGTAGACAGATCAACTCTCCAGTAGGAGGTGCTGTAGATAAATCTACTCTCCAGTAGGAGGTGCTGTAGGTACATCTACTCTCCAGTAGGAGGTGCTGTAGATAAATCTACTCTCCAGTAGGAGGTGCTGTAGATAGATCAACTCTCCAGTAGGAGGTGCTGTAGATACATCATCTCTCCAGTAGGAGGTGCTGTAGATAGATCATCTCTCCAGTAGGAGGTGCTGCCCAGCCTCCTGTGCCCAGTGGGTGGTGTAATCGCTCTAAAGGTGTGCATATATAAGGAGGACGTTTTGGGACGTTGTTGTTCATTTTAGACTTCGGTACTGTTGACCAATCACTGACTAAGGGGCGTAGACTTCGGTACTGTTGACCAATCACTGACTAAGGGGCGTAGACTTCGGTACTGTTGACCAATCACTGACTAAGGGGCGTAGACTTCGGTACTGTTGACCAATCACTGACTAAGGGGCGTAGACTTCGGTAAGGGCTTTTTCGGTTATTAGGGCAAACAACATTTTTCTTGAGGCAAGCCGAAGTCTACGCCCCTTAGTCAGTGATTGGTCAACAGTAGGGGTTCTTCAGTAAAGTCTTTGTTGTCATTGAAAGGGACAGGACTAGTTATCATACACATTTTATTCCCTTAGAAATACTGCACCAATCATCTTAGTTAGATATAAAATTGCCCGACTAAGGTGTCCCTCTGCAAAAACGTCAAAATGAATGACAGATTTCTTGAGTTATTTTAGATTCATTCTAATTTGAGGTACGGCGTCTCAACATGGACAAACAGTTCTATTGCCTCAGTTTTTAAAATCATTTTTCCAAGTGAATGTCTTTTAAGGGAGTGTATGAGCACACTGGTGGTTGGCCGCCAGCTGAACCGCATCATGCTGATACCTTAACACGCCTGCAGGTGGCAGAACACTAGTGGTTTATCGACAGATAGACAGATGCTACAAATCACTGTCATGGTTAAGAGCCCTGGCCGGCCTGCCCACTCCTAGCACACACACACTGCTCACGCCTCAGACACACACACACACACACACACACACTGCCCACTCCTAGCACACACACACTGCTCCCTCCTAGCACACACACACTGCTCACGCCTCAGACACGTTTACTGCCACACACACACACACACACACACACACACACACACACACACACACACACACACACACACACACACACACACACACACACACACACACACACACACACACACACACACAGAGACAGATGTCCTATACAACAGAGTAAATGTAATGTCATAGGACAGTAAAGCGACCATATGGATGGATTTGGGTAGAAGCCGAGGTATACCACTTATCCTCCTATAGCCAAATAAACCTCTGTCACGTATTCTTTATCATTGCTTGTTAATATCCTCTTTAAACCACTCAGACATAAATAGTTGTCTTTCTTGGCTCAACTAGTGTGGTCTTTAGTTTTAGTGTTGTGTTTTCAGTCCTGATCTTTAGTATGTTACCGTATACAGGTCATCATGCCATGGATGTGTCTCTCTTAGAAACAGCAAAACATTAGTTCAACTAGCTGACGATGCAGGATAGACATTTAAAAAAAATATATAATAATAACTCGGGTGAACCGTTTCTGCCTATTCATGCGACGCGTCCCCTTTAATGTGAATCTTGAGGAGTGCCGGAGAGCAGAGCGGGGAACGGAACGGCGCTTTGTATGCGCGGCAATGTCCAACAGCAGCCCGTGCGTTTTAGCGCCAACCAGCTGAATGATGGCGAATTGTGAGAGACATGAGGGAAACAGAGAGAGAGAGAGAGAAACAGACAGACAGTCGGGAGTTACGTTAGGCACATCGTGTCTGTTTAACTTGTAGCGAGCTCCGGAGATAAAGGGCGGAGAGCAACAAATAAGGATACATTTTCAGTGTTTATGAGGAGGAGACGCGTCAGGTCCCCAGCATCAACCACAGCGGAGAGAGCATCGCGGCGGGTCCCCAGCATCAACCCTTCACCAGCCGAGAGAGCAGCGAGGCGGAGCACCGCGGCAGGGAGAGCGGCATCAGGGTGATTTCTGCATGTCTTCTCTCTCTGAATGCTGAATGCATAGAGAGCGGCGAGCTTGACTAACTAGGCTGATTATGACTGAATCGGCAGCTGCTATGAGCTGCCATGAGCCTGGTGCATGGAGCCTGTTGTGTTCTGCCTGTCTATCTGATATGATGATCCGCCCCAGTGAGAGAGAGATGCCGCGGCTGTAGAGCATGTTGCCAGAGACACCTGCCGCTCCTAACGGGCACTGACTGGTTCTAGCCTGGTTCTAGCCTGGTTCTAGGCTGGTTCTACCCTGGTTCTAGCCTGGTTCTAGCCTGGTTCTACCCTGGTTCTAGGCTGGTTCTAGGCTGGTTCTACCCTGGTTCTAGCCTGGTTCTAGCCTGGTTCTAGCCTGGTTCTAGCCTGGTTCTAGCCTGGTTCTACCCTGGTTCTACCCTGGTTCTAGCCTGGTTCTACCCTGGTTCTACCCTGGTTTGTAGGTTTCTCTGCTGCTAATAGAGAGACAAACATACTGAACACAGTCAGTAAGACAGACTACAGTATGGTGATGATGATAATAGTAACGGTGATGATGACGGTGATGATGGTGATGATGGTGAGGCTTGATAGTTGCATGTACTCGGACGAACAGGTGTGTCTCTCATCACATATATAATATAGGTCTGCTGTTTTCCATCCCTACTGAAAACACTGACAGAGAACATGAGAAGGACTGTGTTATTCCATGGAAGGGGGTTATGAAAATCAGACTGAAATGGATCTTGTTGTTATTATTATTATCATCACTGTGCGTATGGATGGCTCTTCCCCATCAGATAGATGTGGTAATGGTGGTGCTGAAGGAAGCCAAACAGATGCCGTATCATTGTGTGACCACATAGTGAAATGACAAACTTCCATGCGGCATACTGACCTGTTTGAGACACCGACCCATAACAGCTTCCATCTGTCTTTATACATGGATCTATGATCACAAATGATAATTAGCTGCCGCGCCGCCACTACCCTCCCCTGTGTCTTCACAGTCATTCGCTAAAGGACTAGCTACATTACCTTTCTGCTGTTCAAGGCAGCGTCATGATGTTCTAAAGGACTAGCTACATTACCTTACCGCTGTTCCAGGCAGCCTCAATGTTCTACAGGACTAGCTACATTACCTTTCTGCTGTTCAAGACAGCGTCATGATGTTATAAAGGACTAGCTACATTACCTTACTGCTGTTCAAGACAGCGTCATGATGTTATAAAGGACTAGCTACATTACCTTACTGCTGTTCAAGGTAGCGTCATGATGTTATAAAGGACTAGCTACATTACCTTACCGCTGTTCCAGGCAGCCTCAATGTTCTACAGGACTAGCTACATTACCTTTCTGCTGTTCAAGACAGCGTCATGATGTTATAAAGGACTAGCTACATTACCTTACTGCTGTTCAAGACAGCGTCATGATGTTATAAAGGACTAGCTACATTACCTTACTGCTGTTCAAGGTAGCGTCATGATGTTATAAAGGACTAGCTACATTACCTTACCGCTGTTCAAGGCGGTGTCATGAATGTATAAAGGACTAGCTACATTACCTTACTGCTGTTCAAGACAGCGTCATGATGTTATAAAGGACTAGCTACATTACCTTACTGCTGTTCAAGACAGCGTCATGATGTTATAAAGGACTAGCTACATTACCCTACTGCTGTTCAAGGCAGCTTCAATGTTATAAAGGACTAGCTACATTACCCTACTGCTGTTCAAGACAGCGTCATGATGTTATTAAGGACTAGCTACATTACCCTACTGCTGTTCAAGGCAGTGTCATGAATGTATAAAGGACTAGCTACATTACCTTACTGCTGTTCAAGACAGCGTCATGATGTTATAAAGGACTAGCTACATTACCCTACTGCTGTTCAAGACAGCGTCATGATGTTATTAAGGACTAGCTACATTACCCTACTGCTGTTCAAGGCAGTGTCATGAATGTATAAAGGACTAGCTACATTACCTTACTGCTGTTCAAGGCAGCGTCATGATGTTATAAAGGACTAGCTACATTACCTTACTGCTGTTCAAGACAGCGTCATGATGTTATTAAGGACTAGCTACATTACCCTACTGCTGTTCAAGACAGCGTCATGATGTTATAAAGGACTAGCTACATTACCCTACTGCTGTTCAAGGCAGCGTCATGATGTTATAAAGGACTAGCTACATTACCTTACTGCTGTTCAAGACAGCGTCATGATGTTATAAAGGACTAGCTACATTACCTTACTGCTGTTCAAGGCAGCGTCATGATGTTATAAAGGACTAGCTACATTACCTTACTGCTGTTCAAGGCAGCGTCATGATGTTATAAAGGACTAGCTACATTACCCTACTGCTGTTCAAGACAGCGTCATGATGTTATTAAGGACTAGCTACATTACCTTACTGCTGTTCAAGGTAGCGTCATGATGTTATAAAGGACTAGCTACATTACCCTACTGCTGTTCAAGGCAGCGTCATGATGTTATAAAGTACTAGCTACATTACCTTACTGCTGTTCAAGGCAGCCTCAATGTCCTACAGGACTAGCTACATTACCTTACTGCTGTTCAAGGCAGTGTCATGAATGTATAAAGGACTAGCTACATTACCTTACCGCTGTTCAAGGCAGTGTCATGAATGTATAAAGGACTAGCTACATTACCGGACCACTGTTCCAGGCAGCGTCATGATGGTATAAAGGACTAGCTACATTACCTTACCGCTGTTCAAGGCAGTGTCATGAATGTATAAAGGACTAGCTACATTACCGTACTGCTGTTCAAGGCAGCGTCATGATGGTATAAAGGACTAGCTACATTACCTTACCGCTGTTCAAGGTAGCGTCATGCTGTTCTGAAGGACTAGCTACATTACCTTACTGCTGTTCAAGGCAGCCTCAATGTTCTACAGGACTAGCTACATTACCTTACTGCTGTTCAAGGTAGCGTCATGATGTTATAAAGGACTAGCTACATTACCTTACTGCTGTTCAAGGTAGCGTCATGATGTTATAAAGTACTAGCTACATTACCTTACTGCTGTTCAAGGCAGCCTCAATGTCCTACAGGACTAGCTACATTACCGGACCACTGTTCCAGGCAGCGTCATGATGGTATAAAGGACTAGCTACATTACCGTACTGCTGTTCAAGGCAGCGTCATGATGGTATAAAGGACTAGCTACATTACCTTACTGCTGTTCAAGGCAGCCTCAATGTTCTACAGGACTAGCTACATTACCTTACTGCTGTTCAAGGCAGCGTCATGATGTTATAAAAGACAGTGAGAACAAGTCTTATTCTGCTGACCCCTGCATCTCTGAGACATATTTTAAGAAGTGCTCTCTTTATGAAAAGAGTCCCTCCCTGTGCACCACCTTCACCTACAGAACGGGTACCAACCGGTGGCTGAGCAGAGGCAGTACAGGCTGAGAAGCGAGGTGGCAAGGGCTCCAAGGCAAACAGCCCCCCCACTCCCCCCCCCCCCCCCTCCCCCGATAGACGCAGCCCTGGGGTAAATGTGATATATAGCCGTCTGTCAGCAGGCAAGCTCCATGGTTACCGTGGGTGTCATACCGGTGTATATTTCAGGTGGTGATGTCATACCGGTGTATATTTCAGGTGGTGATGTCATACCGGTGTATATTTAAGGTGGTGATGTCATACCGGTGTATATGTCAGGTGGTGATGTCATACCGGTGTATATTTAAGGTGGTGATGTGAATGTCAGCCTATGATTTCTAACATATGTGTATTTAATGGGATATTGTGATTTTATTACTAATGTGTATTTATTTTTATACTATTGTGTATTTAAGCTGGTAAAGCCTTGGTAATGTAATACAAGTGTCACGTCCGTTGTATGAATCGGACCAAGGTGCCGCGTGGTATGTATTAAAATAAGAATGAACACTGAACAAACTAACCAAAATAACAAAACGACTGTGAAGATATACAAAACGAGTGCTGACAGGCAAATACACATAGACAAGAACCCACGAACACCAAAGGGAAAATGGCTACCTAAATAAGATCCCCAATCAGAGACAACGATTAACAGCTGCCTCTGATTGGGAACCATATCAGGCCACCATAGACATACAAATCACCTAGACCTACAAAAACCCTAGACATACAAAAACCCTAGACATACAAAAAACCCTAGACAATACATAAACTAACGTACCCACCCTAGTCACACCATGACCTAACCAAAATATAAAGAAAACATGGATATATCAGGTCAGGGCATGACAGTACCCCCCCAAAGGTGCTGACCCACGGCTGCAAACCTGAACCTATAGGGGAGGGTTTACCGGACCACTGTTTACCGGACCACTGTGGGCATCTACCCTCGGTGGCGGCTCCGGTTCTGGACGCAGCCCCCCCTCTTTACGCTGATCCCTCCGCCTTTGTAGAACCGGACCGTGGATCATCGCCGGAGGCCCCGGACTGGGAACCGTCGCCGGAGACCCCGGACTGGGGACCGTCGCCGGAGACCCCGGACTGGGGACCGTCGCCGGAGGCCCCAGACTGGGGACCGTCGCCGGAGGCTCCGGACTGGGAACTGTCGCCGGAAGCTCTGGACTGGGTACTGTCGCCGGAAGCTCTGGACTGGGAAGTGTCGCCGGAAGCTCTGGACTGGGTACTGTCGCCGGAAGCTCTGGACTGGGTACTGTCGCCGGAAGCTCTGGACTGGGTACTGTCGCAGGAAGCTCTGGACTGTGGAAGCGCACTGGAAGCCTGATGCGTGGTGCCGGCACTGGTGGTACCGGGCTGAGGACACGCACCTCAGGGCGAGTGCGGAGAGGAGGCACAGGACGTACTGGACTGTGGAGGCGCACTGGAGATCTGGAGCGTAGAGCTGGCACAATGCGTCCTGGCTGGATGCTCACTTGAGCCCGGCAAGTGAGGGGCGCTAGCACAGGACGCACTGGGCTGTGCAGACACACCGGACACAAAGTACGCAGAGCCGACGCAGGATATCCTGGTCCAAGGAGGTGTACTGGAGACCAGGAGCGCTGAGCCGGCACCCTCCGTCCTGGCTGGATGCCCATTCTAGCCCGGCAAATGCGAGGAGCTGGAATATAGCGCACCGGGCTATGAATGCGAACTGGAGACACCATGCGCATCTCTGCATAACACGGTGTCTGACCAGTCACACGCTCCCCACGGTAAGCACGAGGAGCTGGCTCAGGTCTCCAACCTGACTCAGCCAATCTCCTTGTGTGCACCCCCAAAAAAATTATTGGGGCTGCCTCTCGGGCGTCCGTGCTAACCGTGTCCCCTCGTATCGTCGCCGGTACTCCTGCGCTATCTCCACCTGCGTCCATGGTAGGCGATCCTCTCCTGCCAATATTTCCTCCCACGTCCAGGATCCTTTACCGTCTAAGATCTCGTCCCATGTCCATGATGTCTGCTCCTTCTGAACACGCTGCTTGGTCCTTTTATGGTGCGTTCTTCTGTCACGTTCGTCGTATGAATCGGACCACGGTGCAGCGTGGTATGCGTACATTCTTCATTATATTAAGAATGAACACTGAACAAACTAACCAAAATAACAAAACAACACGTGAAGCTATACAAAACGAGTGCTGACAGGCAACTACACATAGACAAGAACCCACGAACACCAAAGGGAAAATGGCTACCTAAATATGATCCCCAATCAGAGACAACGATAAACAGCTGCCTCTGATTGGGAACCATATCAGGCCACCGTAGACATACAAATCACCTAAATCACCTACAAAAACCCTAGACATTCAAAAAAAACTAGACAATACAAAAACTAACGTACCCACCCTAGTCACACCCTGACCTAACCAACATATAAAGAAAACAGAGATATCTCAGGTCAGGGCATGACAACTATTGAGTATTTAAACTGGTAACGCCTTGGTAATGTAATACTGGTTTGTATTTAAACTGGTAACGCCTTGGTAATGTAATACCAGTGAGTATTTAAACTGGTAACGCCTTGGTAATGTAATACTGGTTTGTATTTAAACTGGTAACGCCTTGGTAATGTAATACCAGTGAGTATTTAAACTGGTAACGCCTTGGTAATGTAATACTGGTTTGTATTTAAACTGGTAACGCCTTGGTAATGTAATACTGGTTTGTATTTAAACTGGTGACGCCTTGGTAATGTAATACTAGTGAGTATTTAAACTGGTAACGCCTTGGTAATGTAATACCAGTGAGTATTTAAACTGGTAACGCCTTGGTAATGTAATACTGGTTTGTATTTAAACTGGTAACGCCTTGGTAATGTAATACCAGTGAGTATTTAAACTGGTAACGCCTTGGTAATGTAATACTGGTTTGTATTTAAACTGGTTAAGCCTTGGTAATGTAATACCAGTGAGTATTTAAACTGGTAACGCCTTGGTAATGTAATACTATTGAGTATTTAAACTGGTAAAGCCTTGGTAATGTAATACCAGTGAGTATTTAAACTGGTAACGCCTTGGTAATGTAATACTAGTGAGTATTTAAACTGGTAACGCCTTGGTAATGTAATACCAGTGAGTATTTAAACTGGTAACGCCTTGGTAATGTAATACCAGTGAGTATTTAAACTGGTAACGCCTTGGTAATGTAATACCTAGGTTGTATTTAAACTGGTAACGCCTTGGTAATGTAATACCAGTGAGTATTTAAACTGGTAACGCCTTGGTAATGTAATACTAGGTTAGTATTTAAACTGGTAACGCCTTGGTAATGTAATACCATGGTTAGTATTTAAACTGGTAAAGCCTTGGTAATGTAATACTGGTTGTATTTAAACTGGTAACGCCTTGGTAATGTAATACTGGTTTGTATTTAAACTGGTAAAGCCTTGGTAATGTAATACTAGTGAGTATTTAAACTGGTAACGCCTTGGTAATGTAATACTGGTGAGTATTTAAACTGGTAAAATGTAATACCAGTGAGTATTTAAACTGGTAACGCCTTGGTAATGTAATACCAGTGAGTATTTAAACTGGTAACGCCTTGGTAATGTAATACCAGTGAGTATTTAAACTGGTAACGCCTTGGTAATGTAATACCAGTGAGTATTTAAACTGGTAACGCCTTGGTAATGTAATACTGGTTTGTATTTAAACTGGTAACGCCTTGGTAATGTAATACTGGTTTGTATTTAAACTGGTAACGCCTTGGTAATGTAATACCAGTGAGTTTTTAAACTGGTAACGCCTTGGTAATGTAATACTGGTTTGTATTTAAACTGGTTAAGCCTTGGTAATGTAATACTGGTTTGTATTTAAACTGGTAACGCCTTGGTAATGTAATACCAGTGAGTATTTAAACTGGTAACGCCTTGGTAATGTAATAATGGTTTGTATTTAAACTGGTAAAGCCTTGGTAATGTAATACTGTTTTGTATTTAAACTGGTAACGCCTTGGTAATGTAATACTATTGAGTATTTAAACTGGTAAAGCCTTGGTAATGTAATACTATTGAGTATTTAAACTGGTAACGCCTTGGTAATGTAATACTGGTTTGTATTTAAACTGGTAACGCCTTGGTAATGTAATACCAGTGAGTATTTAAACTGGTAACGCCTTGGTAATCTAATAATGGTTTGTATTTAAACTGGTAACGCCTTGGTAATGTAATACTGGTTTGTATTTAAACTGGTAACGCCTTGGTAATGTAATACTGGTTTGTATTTAAACTGGTAACGCCTTGGTAATGTAATACTAGTGAGTTTTTAAACTGGTAACGCCTTGGTAATGTAATACTGGTTTGTATTTAAACTGGTTAAGCCTTGGTAATGTAATACCAGTGAGTATTTAAACTGGTAACGCCTTGGTAATGTAATACCAGTGAGTATTTAAACTGGTAACGCCTTGGTAATGTAATACTGGTTTGTATTTAAACTGGTTAAGCCTTGGTAATGTAATACCAGTGAGTATTTAAACTGGTAACGCCTTGGTAATGTAATACCAGTGAGTATTTAAACTGGTAACGCCTTGGTAATGTAATACTGGTTTGTATTTAAACTGGTAACGCCTTGGTAATGTAATACTATTGAGTATTTAAACTGGTAAAGCCTTGGTAATGTAATACCAGTGAGTATTTAAACTGGTAAAGCCTTGGTAATGTAATACTGGTTTGTATTTAAACTGGTAAAGCATTGGTAATGTAATACTGGTTTGTATTTAAACTGGTAAAGCATTGGTAATGTAATAATAGTGAGTATTTAAACTGGTTAAGCCTTGGTAATGTAATACCAGTGTGTGTCAGCCTGTGATTCAGAACTGTCGAGGATAATTCTAACCAATTTGTCTCTGGTTTAATATTTCATTCAGACTTCTTCAATAATGCAGACCCAGCTCCTCTCGGCTGCTACAGACAGTCCTTTAACAGATCAAATATTACCAATCTGCTCCCCATTATGTAAAATAGACACCCAGTTTGTCCCAAATGGCACCCTATTCTCTATAGAGTGCACTACTTTTGACCAGGGCCCCATATGGCTGTTGTCAGAAGTAGTGCACTAGGTGGGGAATAGGGTGCCATTGAGGATGGACACATCAACAACTGCATGCTTCCCTCTCTGCAGCATTTAGAGCACCATCTTAGAGCTTGACCTTGGATAGATGTGGTAATTGGAGACTAATGTATTTTGCTGCATCCCAAATGGCACCCTACACCCTCTTGGTTATACCCTATGAGCCCTACCCTATTGGCCCTGGTCAAAAGTAGTGCACTATATAGGGAATAGAGTGCCATTTCAGGACGCAGGCAAAGTGTATCTATCGCGTAGAGATTGTATGGAATGGATGGAGCTCTCAGCAGCTAATCAGGTTATCCTGGTGGTCTTACTGGCCTATAGGAGCGATGATCCGGTATGACTGGGGATGCTATTGATCTGTGGCTCGTATGAAAGAGAACTGATTACCAGTAATCACTTAACACAAGCAGACAGGATGGCGTCGTTACATTATTCACAATGTAGAGAAGATCCCCCCCCCCAAAAAAACATCTAATAACAGAACATGGAGCGTGTCCTTGTAAAGTGCTTTTCAGTCCAGGAAGAGGTGTAATTGGTGTCCGGGAAACCAGCCCTGTTTGCAGCTAGTGACATAATTAATCATTCTTATGTTGTGTTTGTAAATGTGTGAATCATATCTAACCATCCTATCCTATCATCTTATCATCCAATCCTATCATCCTATCCTTTCACCCTATCATCCAATCCTATCATCCTATCCTATCATCCTATCCTATCATCCTATCCTATCATCGTATCATATCATTGTATCATATCATCATTGTATCATATCATCCTATCCTATCATCCTATCATCCCAACCTATCATCCCTATTGACCCCTCCCTCTCCCTGTCTTAACGCTGCAGGCTCCGCCCTCTTCCTCCACCATGACGGTTGCTACGGGTGACCTGGGGGACGAGGCGGCGGCCCATCCCGGTGACCCGTACGAACCAGAACCGGACTACGAGTGCTGTGAGCGCGTGGTCGTCAACATCTCTGGGCTGCGCTTCGAGACGCAGCTGAAGACCCTCTCCCAGTTCCCTGAGACCCTGCTGGGGGACCCCAAGAAGAGAATGAGGTAACTATAGTACTTTAGTGATATTGATTATACTGTGTCTGTATGTTAACTCCTAGAAGAGGATGAGGTAACTTTAGTACTTTAGTGATATTGGTTAAACTCCTAGATATTGTTAACTCCTAGAAGAGGATGAGGTTAGATGGTACTTATATTGATAACTCTTTACGGTTGAATATTTACTATCTAGTGTCATTTCTTGCTGTTTGTATCTACTACTGACATTGAGGGCTCTATTCAATCCGTTTTGCAGAAATTCAGCGTTACAGCGTGATTGAAATTGAAAAGCAATGTTCCCGTTGTTAGTAGAGACTGCGTTCACAGTAAACACTGAAAATGTTGGCTCAGTCCGAAATTACCTTTCCATTTCTATGTCGAAATCTGTAATACTTCAGCAATAAAATCCATGAAGTATTAGTACATAATTCAACAGCCCACACACCCGCCCCTCTCTCTTTCTCCAGGTACTTTGACCCTCTGAGGAACGAGTATTTCTTTGACAGGAACCGGCCCAGCTTCGACGCCATCCTCTACTACTACCAGTCAGGCGGGAGGCTGCGTCGGCCCGTTAACGTCACTCTAGACATCTTCTCCGAGGAGATCCGCTTCTACGAACTGGGAGAGGAGGCCATCGAGATCTTCAGGGAGGATGAGGGCTTCATCAAGGAGGAAGAGCGACCTCTTCCAGAGAATGAGTTCCAGAGACAGGTACGTTCAAATGATGGCTTTTTAGTTTGTGTTTTTATCTTAGGTTGCAGTTACATGGCACAATTAGAAAAGCAACTTTAGCTGCTTGCAACTTGCTTCTTGATTGCACCGTGACACCCCCCCCCCCCCCCCCCCCGTAACTAATAAGCAACTCATCTGAAACTTGGTTGTGTCCAGTTGAAACTTTTATGTCACACATTTTAGTGGCACATTGTCTAGTTAACCTAAACTGTTAACATCAAGTACATCTCAGAGACTGTTTGCTGTCTGCTGTACATTTTATGAATAAAACATTGACCTTTGACCTTGAACAGGTGTGGCTGCTGTTTGAGTATCCCGAGAGTTCCGGCGCGGCCCGTATCATCGCCATCATCAGCGTCATGGTGATCCTGATCTCTATCGTGTCCTTCTGCCTGGAGACCCTCCCCGTGTTCCGGAACGACGAAGAGGACGATGGCAACAAGGTTTTCCAGCCCTTCAACAACTCCACCTCTTCCTACACCTCCTCCTACTTCACGGATCCCTTCTTCATCCTGGAGACGCTCTGCATCATCTGGTTCTCCTTCGAGTTCCTCGTCCGCTTCTTCGCGTGTCCTAGTAAAGCCGGGTTCTTCGGTAACATTATGAATATCATCGATATCGTGGCGATTATTCCATATTTCATCACGTTGGGCACAGAGCTGGCAGAGAAACCGGAGGACGGGCAGGCGGGGCAGCAGGCGATGTCTCTCGCCATCCTCAGGGTCATCCGTTTGGTCAGGGTGTTCAGGATCTTCAAGCTGTCCAGACACTCCAAGGGGCTCCAGATCCTGGGCCAGACCCTGAAGGCCAGCATGCGGGAGCTGGGCCTGCTCATCTTCTTCCTCTTCATAGGAGTCATCCTCTTCTCCAGCGCTGTCTACTTCGCCGAGGCCGACGAGGCGGACTCCCAGTTCAGCAGCATCCCAGAAGCCTTCTGGTGGGCCGTGGTTTCTATGACCACCGTCGGCTACGGCGACATGGTGCCCACCACCATCGGTGGGAAGATCGTGGGCTCTCTCTGTGCCATCGCTGGCGTGTTGACCATCGCCCTGCCCGTCCCCGTCATCGTGTCCAACTTCAACTACTTCTACCACCGGGAGACGGAGGGCGAGGAGCAAGCGCAGTACCTGAACACTCCCGTTGCCCCCAAGGCCGACTCAGCCGAGGACCTGAAGAAGAGCGGCCGCAGCAGGAGTGGATCCACCCTCAGTAAGTCAGACTACATGGAGATACAGGAAGCAGCACTGAACCACAGCGCAGAGGACTTCAGAGCAGAGAGCCTCAAGACAGGCAACTGCACCCTGTTGGCTAATGCTAGCACCCTGTTGGCTAATGTAAATAAGCAAGCTAACTCTAACACATTGGCTAACACCAACTACGTCAACATCACCAAGATGAGAACGGATGTATAGCCTCCTTCGGCCGTTACCACAGTGACTTCCTTGGCTGTAGAGGTGCAGGGGAACTGGAAGGAAAGAGTAGGGGGGACAAGACTGAGGGAAAACCCCTCCTCTCTGATGTTTTAGAAGGCTTGGAGTCCCTACTGTGGGAGTCCAGAATGGATCACATAAACTCTGGTAAGAGCAGAGAGATCCGGCATCTCACCCCCCTAAAACGGATCTGTTCCTAACTCAACCCCTTGCCCTTCCTTCTCCTGTTGGGAGTTGAAGCGTCCTTGTGATCGGTGACTGGCGTTAGTCTGGGCTGTGTCACTGTTCAGCTGTCCAGTAGTTGTCTAAATGCTCAGCTCTGCTCGCTACAGTAGTCCAATAGTAGCCAAACTGCCCGCTGGTACCAGACTATATAAACGCACTAACAGCAAAACGGGACTACACCCTTGTCTTATTCCACACTCTGCTCAAACTGCCGCTGGTACCTTCAGCACAGATCTAGCATCAGCCTGCCCTGAACAAATACTAGCCATAACCAGTAGGAAATGTACTAGAACACTGACCTCAGATCAGCGTCTCATCTTCAAACTACTTAGCTCTAACTGCCAGCCTATAGGAGCTTCTTAACTTCCTCTCTCCCACCCCATACCCCTGAACCTCTCTCCCACCCCGTACCCCTGAACCTCTCTCCCACCCCATACCCCTGAACCTCTCTCCCACCCCATACCCCTGAACCTCTCTCCCGCCCCATACCCCTGAACCTCTCTCCACCCCATACCCCTGAACCTCTCCCACCCCATACCCCTGAACCCCTCTCCACCCCATACCCCTGAACCTCTCCCACCCCATACCCCTGAACCTCTCTCCACCCCATACCCCTGAACCTCTCTCCACCCCATACCCCTGAACCTCAACTATGTGGACGTTATTTCACCTCAGAAGAATGTAAGAGGTATTTCATCAATGTGCTTAATATGTGCCCTGTCAGCTCTCTCGTTCTCTGGGCTCTCTTTCTAGCAGTCCCTGTCAGCTCTCTCTCTCGCTCTCTGGGCTCTCTTTCTAGCAGTCCCTGCCAGCCCATTGCGGCACTTCAACCTAGTAACCACTTCTTTCATTTCATGTGTCTTCAGAAATTCCATGGCTGTGGATAATATGGATGTAAACTACCCCCACCTCTCCTCTGTCTCTCTCGAGTCCATGATAGAGGGCTGGCGGCGAAGTGGTGGTGGGGGGGAATCTCTTACAGCAGAGTGAATGTCTTGTATTTATTAATGTGTGTACATTTTATTGGTAGTTATTTATTTTTATATCCCTGCGGTACGGGTCTGAATGTGTGTTTTTGGCTTGCGGTGGGTCCAGATCCCATCTGTTCTGGGTGGGAGAGAGATACCCAAACTGAAGAACAAAAAACGTAAATGTCTTCCTATATGGGTTACTACTACTGCCTATGTTTTTCCCTCATACCTCCATATCTCCACCGCATTCTCCCTCTCTTCCCCGTCTGACACAAACAGAATACTGTTCAGTTCTGCCCCACTTCCCAAGTGATAGTGATGGCTGCTCCACTGCCCAGTGATAGTGATGGCTGCTCCACTGCCCAGTGATAGTGATGGCTGCCCCACTGCCCAGTGATAGTGATGGCTGCTCCACTGCCCAGTGATAGTGATGGCTGCCCCACTGCCCAGTGATAGTGATGGCTGCTCCACTGCCCAGTGATAGTGATGGCTGCTCCACTGCCCAGTGATAGTGATGGCTGCCCCACTGCCCAGTGATAGTGATGGCTGCTCCACTGCCCAGCGATAATGATGGCTGCTCCACTGCCCAGCGATAATGATGGCTGCCCCACTGCCCAGTGATAGTGATGGCTGCCCCACTGCCCAGCGATAATGATGGCTGCTCCACTGCCCAGTGATAGTGATGGCTGCCCCACTGCCCAGTGATAGTGATGGCTGCCCCACTTCCCAGTGATAGTGATGGCTGCTCCACTGCCCAGTGATAATGATGGCTGCTCCACTGCCCAGTGATAGTGATGGCTGCTCCACTGCCCAGCGATAATGATGGCTGCTCCACTGCCCAGCGATAATGATGGCTGCCCCACTGCCCAGTGATAGTGATGGCTGCCCCACTGCCCAGCGATAATGATGGCTGCTCCACTGCCCAGTGATAGTGATGGCTGCCCCACTGCCCAGTGATAGTGATGGCTGCCCCACTTCCCAGTGATAGTGATGGCTGCTCCACTGCCCAGTGATAATGATGGCTGCTCCACTGCCCAGCGATAGTGATGGCTGCTCCACTGCCCAGCGATAGTGATGGCTGCTCCACTGCCCAGTGATAATGATAGCTGTCCTGTCTTCTTCTCTACTTCATAGCATTCCATGTTGGTGACGGACCGCTGTGTTCTGTCTACCGGACCAAGCACTAGTTCTAGAAGCACTAACCCGCTCTGTAGAGAGAGAGTGTTCCAAATGCCATCCTCTTCCCTCTATGGTGTACCACTTTTAACCTGTGCCCCTATGCACTGTATAGGAAACAGAGGTCTTTTTAACGTGTGCCCCTATGCACTGTATAGGAAACAGGGTGTCTTTTGGGACATGCACATGGGGGGTCTTAATGATGTCCGTTTGATGTTTTCTGTCATCAACTCTGGTGAGGGACTAAAACAGTTGATATAGGGCCTCAAACAGCTGATATAGGGACTAAAACAGCTGATATAGTGGATAAAACAGCTGATATAGGGACTAAAACAGCTGATATAGGGACTAAAACAGCTGATATAGGGACTAAAACAGTTGATATCGGGACTAAAATAGCTGATATAGGGACTAAAACAGCTGATATAGGGACTAAAACAGCTGATATAGGGACTAAAACAGCTGATATAGGGACTAAAACAGCTGATATAGGGACTAAAACAGCTGATATAGGGACTAAAACAGCTGATATAGGGACTAAAACAGTTGATATAGGGACTAAAACAGCTGATATAGGGACTAAAACAGCTGATATAGGGACTAAAACAGCTGATATAGCACATATTTGATGCTTTTATTGCTGGACAGTTGTTATCAACTTGCGTTAGGCTATCAGCTTGTGTTAGGCTTGTGTTTTATTATTATGTCAACCTTTAGCATTTAGTTAGTTAAATGGTAGCGCTAGCAAAGCCTGCTAGCAAAGCCTGCTCTGTTATGTAAGCTAATTGTTAGCGGGCAACATCAGCTCTATGTAGAATCAATTGTGTTAGCTTTAATCGCTAGCTAGCGATCAAACCAGGACAGGATTTTAATCGGTGAATGCACTTGTTAGCAAGTTAAATAAATTAGCAAAGAATTGAAATAGCTTGTTCTGTGACATTAGCTACCTACAGGCCCAGATCATTTGATTTCGGTGTTGCTATACACTCCTACATTAATCAAGTTTATATAACCAGTAAACGATCTGTGGTCGTAAACAATGATTGATTATTTCCTAAGAAAGCTACCTGCCATATTTCCCACCCCGAATGTAATGACAAAAAGCACCAACGTTTCTGAAGTGACAGTCCCAAATCGCACCCTATTCCACTAAATCAAACTATTTTTTACGAGAGCCCTATTGGCCCTGGTCAAAAGTAGTGCACTATCCTATTGGCCCTGGTCAAAAGTAGTGCACTATCCTATTGGCCCTGGTCAAAAGTAGTGCACTATCCTATTGGCCCTGGTCAAAAGTAGTGCTCTATCCTCTTGGCCTTGGTCAAAAGTAGTGCGCTATCCTCTTGGCCCTGGTCAAAAGTAGTGCACTATCCTATTGGCCCGGGTCAAAAGTAGTGCTCTATCCTATTGGCCCGGGTCAAAAGTAGTGCTCTATCCTATTGGCCCGGGTCAAAAGTAGTGCACTATTCTATTTGCCCTCGTCAAAAGTAGTGCACTATCCTATTGGCCCTGGTCAAAAGTAGTGCACTATTCTATTTGCCCTTGTCAAAAGTAGTGCTCTATCCTATTGGCCCTGGTCAAAAGTTGTGCACTATTCTATTGGCCCTTGTCAAAAGTAGTGCACTATCCTATTGGCCCTGGTCAAAAGTAGTGCACTATTCTATTTGCCCTTGTCAAAAGTAGTGCACAATCCTATTGGCCCTGGTCAAAAGTTGTGCACTATTCTATTTGCCCTGGTCAAAAGTAGTGCTCTATCCTATTGGTCCGGGTCAAAAGTAGTGCTCTATCCTATTGGCCCAGGTCAAAAGTAGTGCACTATTCTATTTGCCCTGGGCAAAGATAGTGCACTATCCTATTGTCCCTGGTCAAAAGTAGTGCACTATCCTATTGGCCCTGGTCAAAAGTAGTGCACTATTCTATTTGCCCTGGTCAAAAGTAGTGCACTATCCTATTGGCCCTGGTCAAAAGTAGTGCACTACCCTATTGGCCCTGGTCAAAAGTAGTGCACTGAGAAAAGGGGTCCATTTGGGATGAAGACATATGTCTGACATCATCGTGCTGTATGACGCTAGCTGACTTCTTCTTAGGTCAAGGGTCACCAAAGACAGACAGTCACTGCCTAATGCCGAGTCCCAATGACACCCCTTTCTGTTTAATAGTGTACTACCACAGTCCCGTGGGGAGCCCACAATAGTGCACTACATTATGAATAGGCTGTCATTCTGGATGCTTTTGTAACGTTGCATTCTATTAGTGATTAAAAGTGTACTTTAGTCGTTTTGTATTCATACTGAACATTATTGATCAATTCCTTGGTGCATTTTTGCCCATTTATAACTGATATAAATCTATAGACGGGTTGGCTGGCGAGCTCGCAGCGACGTGGCCAGAAGTTAAGCGTTGTTGTGATTTCAGGACAGTCAGATAGCTAGCAACATTGACAAGAAGCTTCCGTGTGGGGAATTCTAGGCGTCTCGTTTCAGCTCGTTGTATCTTGTCTCGTTTTGACTGATGTCATGTCTATGCTAATGTGGCTAAAATTTGCTAGCTAGCTAACCAACAACTGTAACCATGTATTTGAGAGACAACAAGTGCTCATTGTGCAAATGTATTTATGTTTTCAATAAACATTTGGTGACGAAATATAGTTTGTCAAAACTCTAAGCTAACCTTGTCTGTTTTGCCCCATATTTGCACACACACACACACACACACACATCAGTTTTGTTACTAAACAACTTACTCTTCTACAATACTGGACAATATGTGATGGGAGCTGTATGATGTCCATATTAGGAGAGCCTGAATCTCAGCAGACCTGCACGGTGTCCATATTAGGAGAGCCTGAATCTCAGCAGACCTGCACGGTGTCCATATTAGGAGAGCCTGAATCTCAGCAGACCTGCACGGTGTCCATATTAGGAGAGCCTGAATCTCAGCAGACCTGCACGGTGTCCATATTAGGAGAGCCTGAATCTCAGCAGACCTGCACGGTGTCCATATTAGGAGAGCCTGAATCTCAGCAGACCTGCACGGTGTCCATATTAGGAGAGCCTGAATCTCAGCAGACCTGCACGGTGTCCATATTAGGAGAGCCTGAATCTCAGCAGACCTGCACGGTGTCCATATTAGGAGAGCCTGAATCTCAGCAGACCTGCACGGTGTCCATATTAGGAGAGCCTGAATCTCAGCAGACCTGCACGGTGTCCATATTCGGACAACCTATATGAGAACGCTTCCTTCTTCAGCTCTGTATCAATAGGACGTATTCTACTCTACTCTTCTAGTGCTGCATTCCCTTTCAAATAATACTTGTAGCAGGCGTATGGTATAATTCTTCAAAAGCAACATCTATAGTGATGACAAGTATTCCTTTCTAATTTTGTGTGTATTTTTTTATTTATTTCACCTTTATTTAACCAGGTAGGCCAGTTGAGAACAAGTTCTCATTTACCACTGCGACCTGGCCAAGATAAAGCAAAGCAGTGCGACACAAACAACACAGAGTTACACATGGAATAAACAAACATACAGTCAATAACACAATAGGGAAAAAAAGAAAGTCTATATACAGTGTGTGCAAATGGCGTGAGGAGTTAAGGCAATAAATAGGCCATAGTAGCAAAGTAATTACAATTTAGCAGATTAACACTGGAGTGATAGATGAGCAGATGATGATGTGCAAGTAGAAATACTGGTGTGCAAAAGAGCAGAAAAGTAAATAAAAACAATATGGGGATGAGGTAGGTAGATTGGGTGGGCTATTTACAGATGGACTATGTACAGCTGCAGCGATCGGTTAGCTGCTCGGATAGCTGATGTTTAAAATTAGTGAGTGAAATGTAAGTCTCCAGCTTCAGCAATTTTTGCAATTCGTTCCAGTCACTGGCAGCAGAGAACTGGAAGGAAAGGAGGCCAAAGGTGGTGTTGGCTTTGGTGGATGACCAGTGAGATATACCTGCTGGAGCGCGTGCTACAGGTGGGTGTTGTTATCGTGACCAGTGAGCTGAGATAAGGCGGAGCTTTACCTAGCATAGACTTATAGATGACCTGGAGCCAGTCGGTCTGGTGACGAATATGTAGCGAGGGCATACGGATATGTAATTAGAGCATACAGGTCGCAGTGGTGGGTGGTATAAGGGGCTTTGGTAACAAAACGGATGGCACTGTGATAGACTGCATCCAGTTTGCTGAGTAGAGTATTGGAAGCTATTTTGTAGATGACATCGCCGATGTCGAGGATCGGTAGGATAGTCAGTTTTACAGGGTAAGTTTGGCGGAGTGAATGAAGGAGGCTTTGTTTGCGAAATAGAAAGCCGATTCTAAATTTGATTTTGGATTGAAAATGTTTGATATGACTCTGGAAGGAGAGTTTACAGTCTAACCAGACACCTAGGTATTTGTAGTCATCCACATATTCTAGGTCAGAACCGTCCAGAGTAGTGATGCTAGTCGGGCGGGCGGGTGCGGGCAGCGAACGGTTGAAAAGCATGCATTTGGTTTTACTAGTGTTTAAGAGCAGTTGGAGGCCACGGAAGGAGTGTTGAAGCTCGTTTGGAAGGAGTGTTGAAGCTCGGACGATACGAAAGAGAGGTTGAACAGACTGGGAATAGGGGTTGCAACAATGGCCGCGGATAATTTTAGAAAGAAAGGGTCCAGATTGTCTAGCCCAGCTGATTTGTACGGGTCCAGGTTTTGCAGCTCTTTCAGAAAATCTGCTATCTGGATTTGGGAGAAGGAGAAGCTAAGGAGGCTCGGGCAAGTAGCTGCGGGAGGTGCGGAGCTGTTGGCTGGGGTTGGAGTAGCCAGGAGGAAAGCATGGCCAGCCGTAGAGAAATGCTTATTGACATTTTCGATTATCATGGATTTATCGGTGGTGACCGTGTTTCCTAGCCTCAGTGCAGTGGGCAGCTGGGAGGAGGTGCTCTTGTTCTCCATGGACTTTACAGTGTCCCAAAACTTTTTGGAGTTAGAGCTACAGGATGCAAATTTCTGTTTGAAAAAGCTAGCCTTTGCTTTCCTGACTGACTGCGTGTATTGGTTCCTGACTTCCCTGAACAGTTGCATATCGCGGGGACTATTCGATGCTATTGCAGTCCGCCACAGGATGTTTTTGTGCTGCTCAAGGACAGTCAGGTCTGGAGTGAACCAAGGGATATATCTGTTCTTAGTTCTACATTTTTTGAAAGGGACATGCTTATTTAAGATGGTGAGGAAATTACTTTTAATGAACGACCAGGCATCCTCGACTGACGGGATGAGGTCAATATCCTTCCAGGATACCCGGGCCAGGTCAATTAGAAAGGCCTGCTCGCTGAAGTGTTTTAGGGAGCGTTTGACAGTGATGAGGGGTGGTCGTTTGACCGCAGACCCATAGCGGATGCAGGCAATAAGGCAGTGATTGCTGAGATCCTAATTGAAAACAGCTGAGGTGTATTTGGAGGGCAAGTTGGTCAGGATATTATCTATGAGGGTGCCCATGTTTACGGATTTAGGGTTGTACCTGGTGGGTTCCTTGATAATTTGTGTGAGATTGAGGGCATCTAGCTTAGATTGTAGGACTGCTGTGGTGTTAAGCATGTCCCAGTTTAGGTCACCTAACAGCACGAACTCTGAAGACAGATGAGGGGCAATCAATTCACATATGGTGTCCAGGGCACAGCTGGGGGCTGAGGGGGGTCTATATCAGGCGGCAACAGTGAGAGACTTATTTCTGGAGAGATTAATTGTTTTAATTAGAAGCTCGAACTGTTTGGGCATAGACCTGGAAAGTATGACAGAACTCTGCAGGCTATCTCTGCACTAGATTGTAACTCCTCCCCCTTTGGCAGTTCTATCTTGATGGAAAATTGTGTAGTTAGGGATGGAAATCTCAGAATTTTTGGTGGCCTTCCTAAGCCAGGATTCAGACACGGAAGGACATCAGGGTTGGCGGAGTGTGCTAAAGCAATGAATAAAACTAACTTAGGGAGGAGGCTTCTAATGTTAACATGCATGAAACCAAGGCTTTTTCGATTACAGAAGTCAACAAATGAGAGTGCCTGGGGACACGCAGGGCCTGGGTTAACCTCCACATCACCCGAGGAACAGAGGAGGAGTAGGATGAGGGTACGGCTAAAGGCTATCAAAACTGGTCGTCTAGTGCATTGGGGACAGAGAATAACAGGAGCAGATTTCTGGGCGTGGTAGAATAGATTCAGGGCATAATGTGTAGACAGGGGTATGGTGGGGTGCGGGTACAGCGGAGGTAAGCCCAGGCATTGAGTGATAAGAGAGGTTGCATCTCTGGCCACAGTGGTTATACTGGGTGAGGTCACCGCATGTCTGGGAGGTGGGACAAAGGAGGTATCTGAGGCATGTAGAGTGGGACTCGGGGCTCCACAGTAAACTAAAACAATGATAACCATCCTAAACAACAGTATACAAGGCATATTGACATCTGAGAGAGACATAAAGCTTCTCTGTGAGATGTTAGTAATAATGCTATGTGAAATCTCTACAAGACAAGGGACTGCTGTAGTAGTGGTGTGACATTGAGCATATAGGAAGTTTCCTCTTTTGGTTGAACTCAACAGAAAGGTTAAAGGTTAAACTAGTGAGGTCATGTTTAGTGTGTCTCCATGAGAAGGTTGTACTTTCCCAGGTGTGAAAGATTAGAACCCTAGAACCTTAGAATGTTCACTCTGTTACACAACTCTCCGCCCTGAGCACCAACCAACCAACCAACCAACCAACCAACCAACCAACCAACACACCAACCAAACAACACACCAACCAAGACACCAAGACACCAACCAACCAACACACCAACCAACCAACCAACCAACCAACCAACCAACCAACCAACACACCAACCAAACAACACACCAACCAACCAACCAACCAACACACCAACCAAACAACACACCAACCAAGACACCAACCAACCAACCAACCAACCAACCAACCAACCAACCAACACACCAACCAAACAACACAACAACAAAGATAAAAGTGAGAGGCAGGGGGAGGGGCTTGGTGTGAGAAGCAGGGGGAGGGGCTTGGTGTGAGAGGCAGGGGGAGGGGCTTGGTGTGAGAGGCAGGGGGAGGGGCTTGGTGTGAGAGGCAGGGGGAGGGGCTTGGTGTGAGACGACAAACACGAGAACATAAAAAGTAAAATAAAACCTAGATTCATAAAAACATATGAATTCATCAACTTAATTTTATATATATTGACCAGCCATAGCTCAACAGTTTCCTGTGTGTAAAAAGAATGGTTCACCACCCAAAGGACATCCAGACAACTTCACACAACTGTGGTAAGCATTGGAGTCAACATGGGCAAGCATCCGTGTAGAAAACTTTCGAACACCTTGTAGAGTCCATGCCACGACGAATTGAGGCTGTTCTGAGGGCAAAAGGAGCGGCAACTCTATGTTGGGAAGGTGCTCCTAATGTTTTGCACACTCAGTGTATATACGTACTAGCCACGCAGGGAAGCAGAACAGAAACTATAAAACAGTCAAGATGACCAGGACAGTGGATCAGCTCTCTGCCAGGCGAGGTGGTCACCAACCGGCCGATCGACTCGTCCATCTCCAAGGCATTCCTAGTCGATCGCCAAACGTCTGTAATATAAAAAAAACGATAAAGCCTTGTGTTCCTATTGTTTGTATTCGTTGCTGTTTGGCGGTAGGAGGACTTGATTCAGGCAAAGTGCTCCCATTTTGAACCATTTCATGTTTGTGAAGGTAGAACTCCGCCCAGAGAGCAAATCAAGTGCAAGAAGCCTTGAAAGCACAGTTGATGCTGTGAGATTTCACATCTTTTAAATCCTTAGAATGGGGGAGGGGCTTCACATCTTTTAAATCCTTAGAATGGGGGAGGGGCTTCACATCTTTTAAATCCTTAGAATGGGGGAGGGGCTTCACATCTTTTAAATCCTTAGAATGGGGGAGGGGCTTCACATCTTTTAAATCCTTGACTAGAGGGAGAATCAACAAATACAGCAAAGAACTGCTGTTTTTATGAATAAGTTGGTTGATGTTTTGCAGTGTCACTTTGTTCAACACTTTTATAAGCCATCAAATGTCTCCCTACTTCCACTCACGCTACAACCAGCACTGCAGCTGTAATGAATGAGGACAACCAGCACTGCAGCTGTAATGAATGAATACAACCAGCACTGCAGCTGTAATGAATGAGGACAACCAGCACTGCAGCTGTAATGAATGAGGACAACCAGCACTGCAGCTGTAATGAATGAATACAACCAGGACTGCAGATGTAATGAATGAGGACAACCAGCACTGCAGCTGTAATGAATGAGGACAACCAGCACTGCAGCTGTAATGAATGAATACAACCAGCACTGCAGCTGTAATGAATGAGGACAACCGGCACTGCAGCTGTAATGAATGAGGACAACCGGCACTGCAGCTGTAATGAATGAATACAACCAACACTGCAGCTGTAATGAATGAATACAACCAGCACTGCAGCTGTAATGAATGAATACAACCAGCACTGCAGCTGTAATGAATGAATACAACCGGCACTGCAGCTGTAATGAATGAGGACAACCAGCACTGCAGCTGTAATGAATGAATACAACCGGCACTGGAGCTGTTATGAATGAATACAACCGGCACTGCAGCTGTAATGAATGAATACAACCAACACTGCAACTGTAATGAATGAGGACAACCAGCACTGCAGCTGTAATGAATGAGGACAACCGGCACTGCAGCTGTAATGAATGAATACAACTGGCACTGCAGCTGTAATGAATGAATACAACCAGCACTGCAGCTGTAATGAATGAATAAAACCAACACTGCAGCTGTAATGAATGAGGACAACCAGCACTGCAGCTGTAATGAATGAATACAACCAACACTGCAGCTGTAATGAATGACTACAACCAGCACTGCAGCTGTAATGAATGAATACAACCAACACTGCAGCTGTAATGAATGACTACAACCAGCACTGCAGCTGTAATGAATGAATACAACCAGCACTGCAGCTGTAATGAATGAATACAACCAGCACTGCAGCTGTAATGAATGAGGACAACCAGCACTGCAGCTGTAAAGAATGAATACAACCAGCATTGCAGCTGTAATGAATGAGGACAACCAGCACTGCAGCTGGAATGAATGAGGACAACTGGCACTGCAGCTGTAATGAATGAGGACAACCAGCACTGCAGCTGTAATGAATGAATACAACCGGCACTGCAGCTGTAATGAATGAGGACAACCGGCACTGCAGCTGTAATGAATGAATACAACTGGCACTGCAGCTGTAATGAATGAATACAACCAGCACTGCAGCTGTAATGAATGAATAAAACCAACACTGCAGCTGTAATGAATGAGGACAACCAGCACTGCAGCTGTAATGAATGAATACAACCAACACTGCAGCTGTAATGAATGACTACAACCAGCACTGCAGCTGTAATGAATGAATACAACCAACACTGCAGCTGTAATGAATGACTACAACCAGCACTGCAGCTGTAATGAATGAATACAACCAGCACTGCAGCTGTAATGAATGAATACAACCGGCACTGCAGCTGTAATGAATGAGGACAACCAGCACTGCAGCTGTAATGAATGAATACAACCAGCACTGCAGCTGTAATGAATGAGGACAACCAGCACTGCAGCTGTAATGAATGAGGACAACCAGCACTGCAGCTGTAATGAATGAGGACAACCAGCACTGCAGCTGTAATGAATGAGGACAACCAGCACTGCAGCTGTAATGAATGAGGACAACCAGCACTGCAGCTGTAATGAATGAATACAACCAGCACTGCAGCTGTAATGAATGAGGACAACCAGCATTGCAGCTGTAATGAATGAATACAACCGGCACTGCAGCTGTAATGAATGAATACAACCGGCACTGCAGCTGTAATGAATGACTACAACCGGCACTGCAGCTGTAATGAATGAATACAACCAGCACTGCAGCTGTAATGAATGAGGACAACCGGCACTGCAGCTGTAATGAATGAATACAACCAGCACTGCAGCTGTAATGAATGAGGACAACCAGCACTGCAGCTGTAATGAATGAATACAACCAGCACTGCAGCTGTAATGAATGAATACAACCAGCACTGCAGCTGTAATGAATGAGGACAACCAGCACTGCAGCTGTAATGAATGAGGACAACCAGCACTGCAGCTGTAATGAATGAGGACAACCAGCACTGCAGCTCTAATGAATGAGGAAAACCAACACTGCAGCTGTAATGAATGAATACAACCAGCACTGCAGCTGTAATGAATGAATACAACCGGCACTGCAGCTGTAATGAATGAATACAACCAGCACTGCAGCTGTAATGAATGAATACAACCGGCACTGCAGCTGTAATGAATGAATACAACCGGCACTGCAGCTGAAATGAATGACTACAACCAGCACTGCAGCTGTAATGAATGAATACAACCAGCACTGCAGCTGTAATGAATGAGGACAACCAGCACTGCAGCTGTAATGAATGAGGACAACCAGCACTGCAGCTGTAATGAATGAGGACAACCAGCACTGCAGCTGTAATGAATGAATACAACCAGCACTGCAGCTGTAATGAATGAGGACAACCAGCACTGCAGCTGTAATGAATGAGGACAACCAGCACTGCAGCTGTAATGAATGAATACAACCGGCACTGCAGCTGTAATGAATGACTACAACCGGCACTGCAGCTGTAATGAATGAATACAACCAGCACTGCAGCTGTAATGAATGAGGACAACCGGCACTGCAGCTGTAATGAATGAATACAACCAGCACTGCAGCTGTAATGAATGAGGACAACCAGCACTGCAGCTGTAATGAATGAATACAACCAGCACTGCAGCTGTAATGAATGAATACAACCAGCACTGCAGCTGTAATGAATGAGGACAACCAGCACTGCAGCTGTAATGAATGAGGACAACCAGCACTGCAGCTGTAATGAATGAGGACAACCAGCACTGCAGCTCTAATGAATGAGGAAAACCAACACTGCAGCTGTAATGAATGAATACAACCAGCACTGCAGCTGTAATGAGAGGACAACCAGCACTGCAGCTCTAATGAATGAGGAAAACCAACACTGCAGCTGTAATGAATGAATACAACCAGCACTGCAGCTGTAATGAATGAATACAACCGGCACTGCAGCTGTAATGAATGAATCAACCAGCACTGCAGCTGTAATGATGAATACAACCGGCACTGCAGCTGTAATGAATGAATACAACCGGCACTGCAGCTGAATGAATGACTACAACCAGCACTGCAGCTGTAATGAATGAATACAACCAGCACTGCAGCTGTAATGAATGAATACAACCGGCACTGCAGCTGTATGAATGAGGACAACCCACTGCAGCTGTAG